>NC_142626.1:2257113-2272113 GCF_059453375.1 Lepisosteus platostomus | reverse complement strand
CGCGGTATCGCCCGGTTGTCTCCAGATAGGCGCGGGCGAGACTCTGGTGCTCAGTATCGCCGGGTTGTCTCCAGATCGGCGCGGGCGAGACTCTGGTGCGCGGTATCGCCCGGTTGTCTCCAGATTGGCGTGGTGAGACTCTGGTGCGCGGTATCGCCCGGTTGTCTCCAGATCAGCTGTGAGACTCTGGTGCGCGGTATCGCCCGGTTGTCTCCAGATCAGCTGTGAGACTCTGGTGCGCGGTATCGCCCGCCTGTCTCCAGATCAGCTGTGAGACTCTGGTGCGCGGTATCGCCCGGTTGTCTCCAGATCAGCTGTGAGACTCTGGTGCGCGATATCGCCTGGTTGTCTCCAGATCAGCTGTGAGACTCTGGTGCGCGGTATCGCCCGCCTGTCTCCAGATCAGCTGTGAGACTCTGGTGCGCGGTATCGCCCGGTTGTCTCCAGATCAGCTGTGAGACTCTGGTGCGCGGTATCGCCCGGTTGTCTCCAGATCGGCACGCGCGAGACTCTGGTGCGCGGTATCGCCCGGTTGTCTCCAGATCGGCACGCGCGAGACTCTGGTGCGCGGTATCGCCCGGTTGTCTCCAGATCAGCTGTGAGACTCTGGTGCGCGGTATCGCCCGGTTGTCTCCAGATCGGCACGCGCGAGACTCTGGTGCGCGGTATCGCCTGGTTGTCTCCAGATCAGCTGTGAGACTCTGGTGCGCAGTATCGCCCGGTTGCCTCCAGATAGGCGCGGGCGAGACTCTGGTGCGCGGTATCGCCCGGTTGTCTCCAGATCGGCACGCGCGAGACTCTGGTGCGCGGTATCGCCCGGTTGCCTCCAGATAGGCGTGGGCGAGACTCTGGTGCGCGGTATCGCCCAGTTGTCTCCAGATCGGCACGCGCGAGACTCTGGTGCGCGGTATCGCCCGGTTGTCTCCAGATCAGCTGTGAGACTCTGGTGCGCGGTATCGCCCGGTTGTCTCCAGATCAGCTGTGAGACTCTGGTGCGCGGTATCGCCAGCCTGTCTCCAGATCAGCTGTGAGACTCTGGTGCGCGGTATCGCCCGGTTGTCTCCAGATCAGCTGTGAGACTCTGGTGCGCGATATCGCCCGGTTGTCTCCAGATCAGCTGTGAGACTCTGGTGCGCGGTATCGCCCGCCTGTCTCCAGATCAGCTGTGAGACTCTGGTGCGCGGTATCGCCCGCCTGTCTCCAGATCGGCGCGGGCGAGACTCTGGTGCGCGGTATCGCCCGGTTGTCTCCAGATCAGCTGTGAGACTCTGGTGCGCGATATCGCCCGGTTGTCTCCAGATCAGCTGTGAGACTCTGGTGCGCGGTATCGCCCGGTTGTCTCCAGATCAGCTGTGAGACTCTGGTGCGCGGTATCGCCCGCCTGTCTCCAGATCAGCTGTGAGACTCTGGTGCGCGGTATCGCCCGCCTGTCTCCAGATCGGCGCGGGCGAGACTCTGGTGCGCGGTATCGCCCGGTTGTCTCCAGATCAGCTGTGAGACTCTGGTGCTCAGTATCGCCCGGTTGTCTCCAGATCAGCTGTGAGACTCTGGTGCGCGGTATCGCCCGGTTGTCTCCAGATCAGCTGTGAGACTCTGGTGCGCGGTATCGCCCTCCTGTCTCCAGATCAGCTGTGAGACTCTGGTGCTCAGTATCGCCCGGTTGTCTCCAGATCAGCTGTGAGACTCTGGTGCTCAGTATCGCCAGCCTGTCTGATGTCCCCCTGGTCTCCCCGGGTGTCTACAGCTTGCTGACGGCCTACGAAGACCACCAGAAGCTGCTGAAGGAGGTCGGCACGAAGAAGAGGGGCGCGGAGAATGGGTGAGGGCATCTCTTTCGGGGGGGGGGTTGGGGGGCGGGGGGAGCCCCCCCAGGCCGTGCCCTGACCTCGGCTCCGCTCTCCCTTTCCGCCGGGCAGGGACCCCGACGACCCGGAGGAGAGGAAGCTCAGGCTGGAGGACGGCGCCGGGAGCACGCCCCCCGTGGCGGCGGTGGCGGCGGCCCTGGCGAGCGACGCGGTTGCTATGGCGGCAGCCCCCGCCCCCATGCTGGGTGGGGACCTGGCCAGCTCTCAGGCAGCTTACAACTACGGAGCCTGGTACCAGGTGAGCGGCCCCCCAGCCCCCCCCGGGGCCACCGTGAGACCCCGTTACCGCAGAGAGTCTCGGCTTCGGGTGGCTGGATCAGAACCGGAATCGCTTTCTCCGCTCAGGATATTATACGGGCAGTGCCGGGTCATCTCGGCCGGTGTCTTGGCCCAGAAGTCATAGTTAGGAACAGTTCAGTAACACACACAGCTCCACAATCACACACACACACACACACACACACCACCCCAGTGTCAAGAAGGCTTGCGTGCAAGTGGAGTAATCCATCTTGGGCTACTTGGACCGCCAGTCCGAACGGGTCTGAAAACGGCCTTAACGCTCGTAAAACCCGTCAACGTCATTAATAATAATAATAATAATTGCTTACACTTATATAGCGCTTTTCTGGACACTCCACTCAAAGCGCTTTACAGGTAATGGGGACTCCCCTCCACCACCACCAGTGTGTACCCCCACCTGGATGATGCGACGGCAGCCATAGTGCGCCAGAACGCTCACCACACCCCAGCTCTCAGTGGGGAGGAGAGCAGAGTAATGTAGCCAATTCATAGAGGGGGGTTATTAGGAGGCCATGATTAGTAAGGGCCAATTGGAAATTTGGCCAGGACACCGGGGTGACACCCCTACTCTTCTCGAGAGACACCCTGGGGTTTTACGTCTCATCCGAAGGACGGCGCCTGTTTACAGTCTAGTGTCCCCCATCACTATACTGGGGCATCAGGACCCACATGGACCACAGGGTGAGCGCCCCCTGCTGGCCCCACTCACACCTCTTCCAGCAGCAACCTTAGTTTTTCCCAGGAGGTCTCCCATCCAGGTACTGACCAGGCTCACACCTGCTTAGCTTCAGTGGGTTGCCAGTGGTGAGTTGCAGGGTGATAACTCTTAACTCCCTCTCTTAACTTAACTCTTCCTCTCTTTGTTTTTGTCCCCTCCCTCCCCTCCCTGTCTCCGGCCTCTTCTCCAACCCCCTTCCAGCAGCAGTACGGAAGCTATGGGTACCAGAACCCCTGGAACTACAGCCAGTACTACCCCCCCAGCTAGGGGGCGCCAGAGAGGGACGGGACGGGGTGGGGGGGCAGGAATGTAAATAAAGCACAGAAGAAGGCACCTTTGCAGGTACAGCCGTCCAGGGCGTGTCAGGTCTGGGGACTTCTGGTACAGGGGACTTTTCTCCCGGGCGGGAGAGACGCCCGGCCCCGCGTCGCCCCCTGCTGTACGTCAACGTGTAGGACACCCTCAAGGGACCCGCGGCATTTATAACTCCGAGTCGCGGCGGTCGGGAGTTCACGGACGACCTCGGACCGGGCGGCACGGCCGTCTCCTGGGAAACCCCCCCCCCCTCCCCCGAACTGCTCTTCCCCATCGGACCGAAGTGAGAAAGGAGGAGGAAAATCCCTGGAACACGACCTGCTCTCCCGTTTTCCAGGGGGAGGTGGGGTGGTCCGCTGACGGGACTGGGTCACCGACGTCTGTTCCTCCTCTGAGCTTAATGACTCGCCGGGCACTTTGACACCTCGTTTTAACCCCAAGCCTCCTGAATGGGGGATCACTTGGGGTTCCCTGCCCAGCTCCAGGACAAATCAGACCCCTAATCCAACAGATCTTATTACACCACGTGCTTGAGTGCAGAACCTGGTTTGAGACAGAGGAGTATAGGACAGTACAGTGTGTCTAGAGCAGGCCTGTCCAGTGTCCGGTCCTGGATGGTCAGTGTGTCTAGAACAGGGCTGTCCAGTGTCCAGTCCTGGAGGGTCAGTGTGTCTAGAACAGGCCTGTCCAGTGTCCGGTCCTGGAGGGTCAGTGTGTCTAGAACAGGCCTGTCCAGTGTCCAGTCCTGGATGGTCAGTGTGTCTAGAACAGGGCTGTCCAGTGTCCAGTCCTGGAGGGTCAGTGTGTCTAGAGCAGGGCTGTCCAGTCCCGGTCCTGGAGGGTCAGCGTGTCCAGAGCAGGGCTGTCCAGTTTCCAGTCCAGGAGGGTCAGCCTGTCTAGAGCAGGGCTGTCCAGTCCTGGAGAGTCAGTGTGTCTAGAGCAGAGCTGTCCAGTGTCCAGTCCAGGAGGGTCAGCGTGTCTAGAGCAGGGCTGTCCAGTCCTGGAGAGTCAGTGTGTCTAGAGCAGAGCTGTCCAGTGTCCAGTCCTGGAGGGGCAGTGTGTCTAGAGCAGGGCTGTCCAGTGTCCAGTCCTGGAGGGTCAGTGTGTCTAGAGCAGGGCTGTCCAGTCCCGGTCCTGGAGGGTCAGAGTGTCTAGAGCAGGGCTGTCCAGTGTCCAGTCCTGGAGGGTCAGTGTGTCTAGAGCAGGGCTGTCCAGTCCCGGTCCTGGAGGGTCAGAGTGTCTAGAGCAGGGCTGTCCAGTGTCCAGTCCAGGAGGGTCAGCGTGTCTAGAGCAGGGCTGTCCAGTCCTGGAGAGTCAGTGTGTCTAGAGCAGGGCTGTCCAGTGTCCCGTCCTGGAGGGTCAGCGTGTCTAGAGCAGGGCTGTCCAGTGTCCCGTCCTGGAGGGTCAGCGTGTCCAGAGCAGGACTGTCCAGTCCCGGTCCTGGAGGGTCAGCGTGTCTAGAGCAGGGCTGTCCAGTCCCGGTCCTGGAGGGTCAGCGTGTCAAGAGCAGGACTGTCCAGTGTCCAGTCCAGGAGGGTCAGCGTGTCTAGAGCAGGGCTGTCCAGTGTCCCGTCCTGGAGGGTCAGCGTGTCCAGAGCAGGACTGTCCAGTCCCGGTCCTGGAGGGTCAGCGTGTCTAGAGCAGGGCTGTCCAGTGTCCCGTCCTGGAGGGTCAGCGTGTCTGGAACAGGGCTGTCCAGTGTCCCGTCCTGGAGGGTCAGCGTGTCTAGAGCAGGGCTGTCCAGTGTCCCGTCCTGGAGGGTCAGCGTGTCTAGAGCAGGGCTGTCCAGTGTCCCGTCCTGGAGGGTCAGCGTGTCTAGAGCAGGGCTGTACTGTACAGTGGGGTCCAGTACCCTATGAAATAAGCTGGTTTCTAATCGAAGTCCCTGATTAGGGTTCGTGTTTCCCCCCCCCTTTTTCCAGCTGCCTCCAGAGAGAGTTTTGTACTGGCAGGCTGGTGCTCCCTCTGTCGAACCCGACTCGTGTCTCGCATGCAAGCACTGCCTGTCTGGTTCCATTTCTGCGCTGGGAGATGAACCATCACCGGCGTCCTATGTACATAATCGATATACCATTCCCAGACCTCCCCGTGTGTGTGTTTTTTACTGTATATAAACAGACATAATAAAGGGCTTTTGTGTGTAACTCGACAGTATTGGGTTTTTTTTTTTGAGAGAGCGCCCCCTGCAGTCTGGAGAATTGTCTTGGCTTTCTAGTTGCCTCATCCAATCCAGGGTCTCGGTGGGGAGGAGTTAGGAGTTTTGTACTATCCTGCTCAACATGGGTTTCCTCCCACAGTCCAAAGACATGCTGCCCTGTGTGTGTGTGTGTGTACCCTGCCTTGTGCCCAGTGCTTGCTGGGATTGACTTCGGCTCCCCCACCGCGACCCTGAGTTGGATAAAACAGTTAGATGTTGGATAGATGCCTATGTATCAGTTAGCAATTATTATTATTATCATTATATAACCCTGGCGTCCTGGCAAAATTTCCCATTGGCCCTTTCCAATCATGGCCTCCTAATAACCCCCCTCTCTGAACTGGCTCCATCACTCTGCTCTCCTCCCCACTGAGAGCTGATGTGTGGGGAGTGTTCTGGCGCACTATGGCTGCCGTTGCATCATTCAGGTGGGGCTGCACACTGGTGGTGGTGGATGGGATACCCATTACCTGTAAAGCGCTTTGAGTGGAGTGTCCAGAAAAGCGCTATGTAAGCGTAAGCAATTATTATTATTAATGGACACTGGAGAACTGGTAACTTATGTTTTGGATCCACTGTGAACAGTAAAAAGCAGAAAAAGAAGACTTTTACCAACTCTGTATTTGCAATAGACAGTCTTCCAAGGGATCTTAGCAGCCTGACAGGGGAATTTTCCCCAACTCCATTTCTAAGTCTGCTGTTCGCTGCAATTTTTTCCCCACGGGCTGGGAAGGTTGGGGGAGGGAGGAGGAGGGTTGCGACGAATTCAGTTCCTCGGAGGCTACAGCCCGCAGGACGTTCTGCGCCAGCTCTTCCTGCTTCAGAAGCCTTTCTCCACCAGCCAGGACTTCAGCTCCTCGTCGAAGTGACCTTTGACCCGGATGCTCCTGGTGACCTCATTAACCTGCGTGGGCGGGCTCTTCCCCGTCAGACAGGCCAGGTGCGCCTTCACGTCCTTCTCCAGGGCCTGGGCACAATCGATTGACAGGAGGGGCCGGGCAGATCAGCCAATCACGTCACGGGAGTTCGGAGAGGGCAGGAGGGGAGAAGGGAAGTAACCAATCGTGAAACAAAGTAAGAGATGACATCACAGCAACGCCAGTGAAATGGACAAGTCAGCTGTAGGACAAGTGTGTGAGCGGATAAGTACAGGTTGTGCAGCAGACTTTTCACTGCAGAAACCAGAGTTAACCAGTGAGTAGTATTTGCTAGTGAAACCGTCTGGGAGAGGAGAGCAGTATTTCTACTGGATGAGAAGAGCTGGACTCACAAGCCTGCTTGTTTACAGGGTCACAGGGCCGGAAGTCCTGCTGAATCCCAGGACATGGCGCTGCGCAGACCTGGAAATCTCCTCTCTTCTGTGATGTCAATGGGAGGCTTTGACAAGTGACTGTGTCCATTTTACTGTCATTGCGGTTTGAAATGCGCACATCGCTGCCGATTCTTTCTAAACCCGAAATATCATAACAGCCTGCAGTTCGCCGTTAAGACCCGAGAGGCGCTGCACACCTGCAGACACCAGTCCCTCAGGACTGCGGGGGTCCCCTCATTTCAGGACTGGGGTTACCGAGTCGGTGGCGTTGGGGTACTCACCCAGATGTCGCCCTCGATCTTGCGCAGGACGGTGGTCTTGCGGTTGCCGTGGGTGATATCGGTGTAGACGGGCACGTTGTGCATCCGAGACCGCCGCACCATGTAGGGGAGGGCCGGGGGCAGAGCTGGGGGCGGGAGAAGAAAGAGTCTGGATTGGGCACGCGGATCTCTCCCCTGCGGACACGCTCCGGGTTCCGAGGGGACTGGGCCGGCCCCGTATCCGGAGCCTGTCGCCCTCCCAGCGAGCTATCGGCCGAGGCTCGGTTCCAAAGGGACAACAGGAGATGAGCCCCGTTGAGACCTGCCCAGCTGGGATTAAAAAAACTGGGAGACGCCCCGAGTGCTGGGAGGGAGGGGAATTGGATTCTGGGAAAACCGAGCCCTCCTGTGTACAACTGTGTGTGTGCCCTGCGATGGACTGGCGTCCCATCCAGGGCGTACCCTGCCTTGCGCCCACTGCTTGCTGGGATAGGCTCCAGCTCCCCCCCACGCGACCCAGAATCGGGAAATGGATGGACAGAACCCCCACCTGCCCCCTGCAGCTCACCTGAGGGAGGCACCCAACCGGAAGGGGTGGGGCCTGTGTGCTTGGGGGGCGGGGGCACTCTGGTGGGCGGGATCAGCCTCTCCACATACTTATACTCCTCTGTGGACTCGACAGCCGGGCTGAACTGCTCCCTGGCACTGGAGCAGAATGCCTGGAACACACACACACACAGAACAATTTATCCCTAACCCTAGTCTTGGAATTCCACAGCATCTTCCGGGCCGATCTCTGGATGGCTTTCTTTGCCGAGCGCAAGTGGACACGTTCTGCAGGTCTCTGCTCAAAGACTAAGTTATAGTTTTCTGGGAGCTAAAACACATCAGGTGCTACATCTACTGGAACAAGATAATCTTTTCTGTTCTCTAACCCCCTTTTGTAACAGAGCTGATCTGTTGTTACAGCTGCTACAGGATCCAACAGCCTGTTCTCCTGGGCTGGGACTGGAGCTCCTATTATAACAGACTTTTCTACTGCACTGGGACTGTAGCCCCTATTGGAACAGGACTGTTCTACTGGACTGGGACTGTAGCTCCTATTGGAACAGACTGTCCTACTGCACTGGGACTGTAGCTCCTATTGGAACAGGACTGTTCTACTGGACTGGAACTGTAGCTCCGGAGAGAACCTTTTCTTTTTTTACTTGAACACATGCAAGGCTCTTACAGAGAACTACAGCTATCCGTGAAAGGTAAGACCCTGCTAACGTGTTAGTTTCACCCCAACGTGTCTCTGCATACTATGCACACAGCCAAGCACCAAGCCCGAAATATTAATGGGGTTGAGTATGAAGTATAAGGCTCTACAGCAGGTAAACCAGAACTGGGTCATAGAGCTGTGGGACAGGAGTCGCATTTCAGTGAATCGTCACCCTGATAAAACCCCCCGAAAGCGAAAATTTAATTTTTCACTGCCACCTCACGTAAAATGACATGATCTTCAATTCGGTCACGTACTCTTAACCCAACGATGCAAGGAGGGTATCATTAGTTAATACCGGTTTCAGGGGATTCAATTTCATCCCACTCACCCGTGTCTGAACGCCGACTCCCGATCTGCTCCTGGCCGAGTTAAAGCACCTGTAAGCGACCCTGAGTCCCAAACAAACCCCCGAAGACATGTTTATCCTGGCGGCAGACATTTTTTTAAACGATCATCACGATGAATTGTGGGATACAGTTAAGGACACTAGCACAGGAAGTAGATGTCATTCAAAACAACTTTATTGGTTCAAAGGACTGTCTACGGTGTTTCATCTTTACATTTCCTGTATCAGTGCATTTTTTCTTACAACAAAACAGGATTTTTTAAAGATGAAAGATGATACGTAAGTTCCATTTCTTAGACACTGTATGTTTAATTTATTTTTATCGGTATCGTACAGAAGTCCCAAACGTTGACGTAAGGCAAGATGGCGCCCCTGTGGACCGTCTGCCGGAAGTACGGCACGGCCGGGAGCATGCGCCTAGGCGCGCCGTCGGAGTGCTCCTCTCTCTTTTCGATCCTCCATCTTGAACGGAGAGTTCGCTGGTGAGTTCGCGGTCCCGCTCCGCCGGCGAAATGCGGCGTGAAAACGCCGTCGGGACGCGAAGTAACCCGGGTTGAAACACGAAAGCGAACCAGGCCCCCCTCTGCGTGTCCTCGGCGGTCGCTATTCGTGTTTACAAACCGCCAACCCGTTGCGCCGAGGCAGCAGGCGTGCGCCGTGTGGTGGGGGCTGTCTCCCTCCCCGGCGTGCGGAGGAAAAGCGCCCCGATCGCCGAAATAAAGTCAGCATTTCCCTCGGAGGGGGCTCCGCTGGCGAGGCGGGCGGGGAGAGGGTCTCAGATGCGATGATTTGTATGTGAAAAGGGCAGGGAGCTGCTCGCCATGTGCCCTCGCAGTGCCCGGTCGCTCCCGAGCGCACATGGGGACGCGAGTGTCTGACCCGGCACCGGGGGTGGGTTAGTGGGAATGGTTTCCAGTTTGGTAGGAAAATTATTTGCCCCCCAAAACCT
The DNA here is from genome assembly GCF_059453375.1 of Lepisosteus platostomus. Taxonomy (NCBI): domain Eukaryota; kingdom Metazoa; phylum Chordata; class Actinopteri; order Semionotiformes; family Lepisosteidae; genus Lepisosteus; species Lepisosteus platostomus. The sequence goes on along the minus strand of NC_142626.1, from coordinate 2,262,584 downwards.
GCTCTCTGTAGCCAGTACTTCGCGAGGTGGTGGTGGTGGGGGGATATGAGCGGAAAGCGCTGTTGTTTTAACCCGACTGATGACTGGAGTCTGCGGGGAATGAATTGAGGGAAAACGAGACTTTCCGACTGATCTCGCTGCAGGCTGGAGACGACGGACTTTTGTTTTGTGTGTGTGTTTTTTTTAAAGAAAAGTTTCCGCTCGAGTTGCCCTGCATAATTAAATAAATGCCCGAAAACGGATTCCTTCCCCCCTCAAACGCCGTGCCGTGGGGCTGCCGGATCCGTTGGGTCATCCGCTGTGTGCTTGCAGGTAGACGACCATGCAGCTGTTTGTTCGTGCTCAGAGCCTCCACACCCTCGAGGTGACCGGCCAGGAGACGGTCGCTCAGATCAAGGTGAGAGCCTCCTCTCTGTCCTGTCTCTTGCCACCCCCATGGGGATCTCCCATTACGACTCTGGAGTCATCCATCTGTCCTTCTGCTAACTGCTGTATCCAGTACAGGGTTGTGGGGGGATGAGCTGGAGTCTATCCCAGCAAGCAACAGGAGCAATTGATTAATTAATTGCTTGCACTTAATATAGCGCTTTTCTGGACACTCCACTCAAAGCACTTTACAGGTCATGGGGATCCTCTCCACCCCCACCAGTGTGCAGCCCCACCTGGATGATGCGACGGCAGCCATAGTGCGCCAGAACGCTCCCCACACCCCAGCTCTCAGTGGGGAGGAGAGCAGAGTGATGGAGCCAGTTCAGAGAGGGGGGTTATTAGGAGGCCATGAGGGGTAAAGGCCAGAGGGGAATTTGACCAGGACCGGGTTACATTCCTACTCTCTTCAAGAAACGCCCTGGGATTTTAAATGACCACAGAGAGTCAGGACCTCGGTTTTATGTCTCATCCGAAGAACGGATAGGCAAGGCAGGGTCCACTCTGGGCGGGATGCCAGTCCATCACAGGACACACACACACTCACAGCAGGGCATGTCTTTCCAGAGGCCAGTTTACCCTTCAGCATGTCTTCGGATTGTGGGAGGAAACTCCCACGAACCCGGGGAGAACATGCAAACTCCACACACGCAGCACCACGGGAATTGAACCCAGGACCCCAGCACTGCTTCCTGGGGGCATGAGCTCCAGCTGCTGATCCGTTAGCGTTGCTTACAGCAGCCAGCTGTGTCTCAGTGTCTCGGTGCTCCTTCGCCCCTCTCCTAACCTCCCACTCTCCCCCATTCCCGTGTTTGGGCGGAGAGGTGGCTCTGTGGCTCAGGATCTGCGCCTGTGGCTGGAAGGTTGCCGGTTCGAATCCCGCGGCCGGCAGAGGAATCCTACTCCGTTGGGCCCCTGAGCAAGGCCCTTCACCCCAACTGCTCCAGGGGCGCCGTACAATGGTAGACCCTGCGCTCTGACCCCCAGCTTCTCTCCCTGTCTGTGTGTCTGTGTCTCCATGGAGAAAAGCTGGGGTCTGCGAAAAGATGAATTCCTAATGCAAGAAATTGTATAGGGCTAATAAAGAAACATTATAATAATAATAATAATAATTATTATTATTAACATTATTATTACTAATCACGGTGTCTGTACTGTGACAAAGTACATGGAGCAAATAACCTAGTCCATCTCACTTTTATTCTGCCTCCCCAGGCAGGGGATAGGATTTTAGGTCCTATCCCCAGCACTGTTAATGCTCAGCAGTATTCAGATATTGGGTTACTCTCACCTTTGCGGTGTTGTTGCTCGGTAATATTCAGATAGAGGTTTGATTATTTATGGGGTGTGGATGCTTGATAATATTTATATATCTGGATTCGTTTCGAACAGCGTAGTGATGAGCAGTAGTGTTTTGACGCTGGATGAGCATTGATAGTAAAGTTCTGGTACTGCATTCATTTCGGTGCCATATTGATGCGCTGTAATGTCCAGATACTGGATACATTATTAGTGTAGTATTGAGGCTTGGTAATGTGCCGGTACTGGATTAATTTCTGACAGCGCAGAGTTGATGCTTAGTAGTGTTCAGACACTGGATTAATTATCCGTGCACTGTTAAAGTTTAGTAATGTTGGGTTACTGGATTGATTATTTGTGTTATGTGTTTCTGACAGTGCTGGGTTGATGCGCAGGTACGAGATTCATCTCTGTCAGTGCAGGGTTGATGCTCAGTAATGCGCAGGTACGAGATTCATCTCTGTCAGTGCAGGGTTGATGCTCAGTAATGCGCAGGTACGAGATTAATCTGTCAGTGCAGGGTTGATGCTCAGTAATGCGCAGGTACGAGATGAATCTCTGTCAGTGCAGGGTTGATGTTCAGTAATGTTCAGACGCTGGACTGACTCTCTGCTTCTCGCTCTCAGGCTCACATTGAGGCTCTGGAAGGTGTGGCCTCTGGGGACCAGGTGTTGCTGGTGGGCGGGTCTCCCTTGCAGGATGAGGCTCTGATTGGCCAGTGCGGCGTTGAGGAGTTCAGCACTCTGGAAGTGACTGCCCGCTTGCTGGGAGGTGAGTGCCCCAGCTCTGACCCCCCATGAAATGCAGGCAGGTCCTATCCCCAGCCTGATTCCTGGGGGTGCAGGAAGGGATCACAGCAGCTACAGACTCGTTTGGTTTACAGCTCAGCTGTGCTCAAATCATTGAACCGTTAATCGGGCCTGATCAGCCCAGGTGAAGGGTAACTTTTAATTCCTGGTTGGAAAACCCCTCTGAGGACCGTAGGATGAAGAGCTCCTCAGGTGCACTGTCCGAGCCCGTTTGCCGCAGGGTGAAAGAGGACAAGTCACCCAGATTTTAGATGAACACAATTAAATGACAGTTTGAATCGAGGCCACAAAGCTCGAGGTGGAAGAACCAGTTCAAGGTATTTTATGGATCGAGCGTTATTTCAGCCAGGTCTGACGTACCTGTCTCTCAATTCAATTCAATTCAAGGTGCTTTATTAGCATGACCGATGGGTACAATCAGTGTTGCCAAAGCAAATAAAAATAATAAAATTAACATGGAACAAAACAAAAAATAGAAGTAAAATAAAACCTACAGACATTTACAACAAAGACATATGATAAAATATTGACATATACTGTAGGCGGCTGGAGCATTATTGGGAGACAGACTCACTGTTCCTCAGGCTGTGACAGGAGATCACATACTGGGCATACCTGTCTCTCTCTCTCTCTGAATATCTGTGTAGACTGCGGTGTGGGTATCTGTTTTCCCAGGGTGGGCACGAGCCCTGACTTACCCTCGGTGGGGCCAGGCCCTCGGGCGCAGTCATTGAGCGAGACTGTCTCTCTCTCCGTGCTGGAGAAACAGGCCTCAGGCAGACTGCGGCTACTCATGACCTCTCTCTCTCTCTCCCCTACCCTCTGTGCAGGCAAGGTGCACGGGTCTCTGGCCAGAGCCGGAAAGGTCAGAGGGCAAACTCCCAAGGTAGGTCCCCGTCACACTCTCGTTTCCTGTTAGACTCTTCAGGCCCCCTCTCTCTGTCCTGACCCCTCTCTCTGTCCTGACCCCTCTCTCTTCCCTGTCCCCTCTCTGTGTCCTGTCCCCTCTCTGTGTCCTGTCCCCTCTCTGTGTCCTGACCCCTCTCTCTGTCCCCTCTCTGTGTCCTGACCCCTCTCTCTGTCCCCTCTCTGTGTCCTGTCCCCTCTCTGTGTCCTGTCCCCTCTGTCCCCTGACCCCTCTCTGTGTCCTGACCCCTCTCTCTTTCCTGACCTCTCTCTGTCCCTCTCTGTGTCCTGTCCCCTCTCTGTGTCCTGACCTCTATGTCCTGACCCCTCTCTCTGTCCCCCTCTATGTCCTGACCCCTCTCTCTGTCCCCTCTCTGTGTCCTGTCCCCTCTCTGTGTCCTGACCCCTCTGTACTGACCCCTCTCTGTGTCCTGACCTCTCTGTACTGACCCCTCTCTCTGTCCCCCAGGTGGACAAGCAGGAGAAGAAGAAGAAGAAGACTGGCCGTGCCAAGCGCAGGATGCAGTACAACCGGCGCTTCGTCAACGTGGTGCAGACCTTCGGCAAGAAGAAGGGCCCCAACGCCAACTCTTAGTTTCTGTACCCCACTGCACCCCAATAAAGATCCTGTTCCAACACTGCCTCTGTCTGTCTGGGTCACTGCTGGAGAGATGGGGGTGTCTGTGTGTGTCTGGGTCACTGCTGCAGGGATGGGGGTGTCTGTGTGTGTCTGGGTCACTGCTGGAGAGATGGGGGTGTCTGTGTGTGTGTCTGGGTCACTGCTGGAGAGATGGGGGTGTCTGTGTGTGTGTCTGGGTCACTGCTGGAGGGATGGGGGTGTCTGTGTGTGTCTGGGTCTCTGCTGGAGAGATGGGGGTGTCTGTGTGTGTCTGGGTCTCTGCTGGAGAGATGGGGGTGTCTGTGTGTGTGTCTGGGTCACTGCTGGAGGGATGGGGGTGTCTGTGTGTGTCTGGGTCTCTGCTGGAGAGATGGGGGTGTCTGTGTGTGTCTGGGTCACTGCTGGAGAGATGGGGGTGTCTGTGTGTGTGTCTGGGTCTCTGCTGGAGAGATGGGGGTGTCTGGGTCACTGCTGGAGGGATCGGGGTGTGTGTGTGACTGGGTCACTGCTGGAGAGACCGGGGTGTCTGTGGGTCACTGCTGCGGGGATGGGGGTGTCTGTGTGTGTCTGGGTCACTGCTGCAGGGATGGGGGTGTCTGTGTGTCTGGGTCACTGCTGGAGAGATGGGGGTGTCTGTGGGTGTGTCTGGGTCACTGCTGGAGAGATGGGGGTGTCTGGTGCACACTGCCCCTATGTCACACTGTAGAGAGGAGAGAGAGAGAAGGCTGGTGCACCTTAAATCACTCAGGTTTCTAAATCAGCACCGACAGGGGTCGCTGCTTTTTTCGCGCACAGTAGAACACGAAGTCATGCCGCAGGCTCGGAGGTGATTGGAAGGAGGGGGCAGCGAGGCTCCAGCCAATCCGCGCCGGGAGCCGCGCAGGGCCTGCTCCGCTAGCCCCGCCCCAGAGCGCGATCTGCGCACGTAGCTGATCCCCGTCCGCCCTGACCCCAGCAGGCCGCCGTAGTCGCCCAGGCTGCATGTGAAACGGAAACTACAGCGACGCTGTGAGTAAGCAAATGTCCTTTCATTGTTGCGATCCTTGTTGTGTGTTTTTTTTAAATCATTTTCTCCCCCAACTGTATAACTGACTACAGGTATTGATGAATGTTATACACAGGACGTTGGCCAGACGATCTATAGTCTTTGCGATCGGGGGTGATTGGCGATCTGTTGTTTCTGATATCAGAGCCACAACGACGGAGAGACAGCGACGCTTCTGTGTGGACAGTTGATTTAAGCAAAGTTGTATTTTTCTGGGGGGGGTCCATGACCCCCCTCCCTACTCAGTCAAGAACTGTCAGTGAATGTTAGAGACTCCTTTTATTCTTGAACGCGGTCAGTGTCGGGAGACCTCACTCGTACTAGAGCGCTTAACTGGAGGCAATCCTGAGCGACCCCCCCCCCCCAG
>NC_142626.1:804613-889613 GCF_059453375.1 Lepisosteus platostomus | reverse complement strand
GCCCGCAGTGCCCAGCCCTCTGTCCCCGTCTCCTCACTGAGAGCCGCTCCCTGTGCCCGCAGTGCCCAGCCCTCTGTCCCCGTCTCCTCACTGAGAGCCGCTCCCTGTGCCCGCGGTGCCCAGTCCTCTGTCCCCGTCTCCTCACTGAGAGTCACTCCCTGTGCCCGCAGTGCCCAGCCCTCTGTCCCCGTCTCCTCACTGAGAGCCGCTCCCTGTGCCCGCAGTGCCCAGTCCTCTGTCCCTGTCTCCTCACTGAGTCACTCCCTGTGCCCGCGGTGCCCAGTCCTCTGTCCCCGTCTCCTCACTGGGAGCCGCTCCCTGTGCCCGCAGTGCCCAGCCCTCTGTCCCCGTCTCCTCACTGAGAGCCGCTCCCTGTGCCCGCGGTGCCCAGTCCTCTGTCCCCGTCTCCTCACTGAGAGCCGCTCCCTGTGCCCGCAGTGCCCAGCCCTCTGTCCCCGTCTCCTCACTGAGAGTCACTCCCTGTGCCCGCAGTGCCCAGTCCTCTGTCCCCGTCTCCTCACTGAGAGCCACTCCCTGTGCCCGCAGTGCCCAGCCCTCTGTCCCCGTCTCCTCACTGAGAGCCACTTCCTGTGCCCGCGGTGCCCAGTCCTCTGTCCCCGTCTCCTCACTGAGAGCCACTCCCTGTGCCCACAGTGCCCAGCCCTCTGTCCCCGTCTCCTCACTGAGAGCCACTTCCTGTGCCCGCAGTGCCCAGTCCTCTGTCCCCGTCTCCTCACTGAGAGTCACTCCCTGTGCCCGCAGTGCCCAGCCCTCTGTCCCCGTCTCCTCACTGAGAGCCGCTCCCTGTGCCCGCAGTGCCCAGCCCTCTGTCCCCGTCTCCTCACTGAGAGCCGCTCCCTGTGCCCGCGGTGCCCAGTCCTCTGTCCCCGTCTCCTCACTGAGAGTCACTCCCTGTGCCCGCAGTGCCCAGCCCTCTGTCCCCGTCTCCTCACTGAGAGCCGCTCCCTGTGCCCGCAGTGCCCAGTCCTCTGTCCCTGTCTCCTCACTGAGTCACTCCCTGTGCCCGCAGTGCCCAGTCCTCTGTCCCTGTCTCCTCACTGAGTCACTCCCTGTGCCCGCAGTGCCCAGTCCTCTGTCCCCGTCTCCTCACTGAGAGCAACTCCCTGTGCCCACAGTGCCCAGTCCTCTGTCCCCGTCTCCTCACTGAGAGCAACTCCCTGTGCCCACAGTGCCCAGTCCTCTGTCCCCGTCTCCTCACTGAGAGTCACTCCCTGTGCCCGCAGTGCCCAGTCCTCTGTCCCCGTCTCCTCACTGAGAGCCACTCCCTGTGCCCGCAGTGCCCAGTCCTCTGTCCCCGTCTCCTCACTGAGAGCCACTTCCTGTGCCTGCAGTGCCCAGTCCTCTGTCCCCGTCTCCTCACTGAGAGTCACTCCCTGTGCCCACAGTGCCCGGCCTGGGGAGATTCCTGGGGGGCTATGAGGCTGTACAGCGGGGGGGTTGTTGGGGGGTACAGTGGGGTGCAGGCTGCTGATTCTCCTGTCTTGTTCCCTAGATGACAACAAGCCCATCTGGATGCACGCGGAGGAGAGAGAGGAGAGCAAGGTACTGACTGAGTCACTGTCTTCTGGGCGGGATCTCCCTCATCCGAGCTCCTGTCTCTCTCACCCCTCTCCTGTCTCTCTCACCCCCCTCCTGTCTCTCTCACCCCTCTCCTGTCTCTCACTCCTGTCTCTCTCACCCCTCTCCTGTCTCTCTCACCCCTCTCCTGCCTCTCTCACTCCTGTCCTGTCTCTCACCCCTGTCTCTCCCCAGGGGAAGCGCCGAGACACCGGGCCCTATGGGGAGTACGGCAGCTGGTACAAGGCCTGCAAAGTGGACAGGTGAGTGTGTCCAGCGTACCTGTGGACAGGGGACTAGGGCTCTTTGTGTCCGGTGTGTCCAGTGGACGGGGGGTGCTCGGTGCGCTGGCTGTTGGATATTCCGCTCTGGAGGGAGGAGCGCCCCCTACTGGTCGGCCAGCAGCCTGCGCTCCCCGGAGGTCTCGTGCCCCGGTGCCGGCCCGGCCCGGCCCGGCCCCTCCTCTCTCCCCGAGTCAGCTGCTCCTGCCCCTCTCCCGCAGCCCCACGGTCAACACCACCCTCAAGAGCCTGGGGGCGCTGTACCGCCGGCAGGGCAAGCTGGAGGCCGCGGAGACGCTGGAGGAGTGCGCCACCAAGACGCGCAAGCAGGTCAGCGGGGGCGGGGCTGGGGCGGGGGGCGGGGCAGGGGGGGCGTCGGCCTCGGCGCTGACCCCGCCTCTCTGGGCCCCACAGGGCATCGACGCCGTGAACCAGAGCAAGGTGGTGGAGCTGCTGAAGGAGGGGGCCCCGGCAGGGGGCGAGCGACGGCAGAGCCGGGAGGGCCTGAGCGGGCCGGGGGGGCCGCGGGGGGACTGCGGCGCGGAGGGCGAGGAGCCGGCGGACTGGAGCGGGGTGAGTCCGGCGCCCCGCCGCCCCCGTCCGCGCGCCAGCGCCGGCGGGCTGGGCGGCGGCTGGAAACCCTCCCCCTGTCCCCGCAGGACGGCAGCGGGGCCCTGCGGCGGAGCGGCTCCTTCGGGAAGATCCGCGAGGCGCTGCGCCGGAGCAGCGGGATGCTGGTGAAGAAGCTGCAGGGCAGCGGCCCCCAGGAGCCCCGCAACCCCGGGTGAGAGACGCCCTCTGCAAGGGCACCTGGCTCGGGCTGGGGCTCTACAGAACCGGGCTCGGGCTGGGGTTACAGTACCGGGCTCGGGCTGGGGTTCTACAGCACCGGGCTGGGGCTGGGGTTACAGTGTGGGGTTCTACAGCACCGGGCTCGGGCTGGGGTTAGAGTTTGGGGCTCTACAGTACCGGGCTCGGGCTGGGGTTACAGTACCGGGCTCGGGCTGCGGTTACAGTGTGGGGCTCTACAGTACCGGGCTCGGGCTGGGGTTACAGTGTGGGGCTCTACAGAACCAGACTCCGGCTGTAGCGTGGCTTTCCAGAGCCCTGTTCTGCTCCGCTGGCCAGTCTGTGAGATCTGTGCCCTCACCCCCCCCCTGTGTTCGTCCGCAGGATGAAGCGGGCGAGCTCTCTCAACTTCCTCAACAAGACCGCCGAAGACCCTGCACAGGTTCGAGCTCGGAGCCGCCGGTCGGCACGTCTGCGTGCCACTCAGTGTGTCCCTATTGGCTTGGGGGCCAGTCGTTGTCTGTGTGCGCCTGTCGTCTGTGTGCGTGTCTGCGTGCCACTCAGTGTGTCCCTATTGGCTTGGGGGCCAGTCGTTGTCTGTGTGCGCCTGTCGTCTGTGTGCGTGTCTGCGTGCCACTCAGTGTGTCCCTATTGGCTTGGGGGCCAGTCGTTGTCTGTGTGCGCCTGTCGTCTGTGTGCGTGTCTGCGTGCCACTCAGTGTGTCCCTATTGGCTTGGGGGCCAGTCGTTGTCTGTGTGCGCCTGTCGTCTGTGTGCGTGTCTGCGTGCCACTCAGTGTGTCCCTATTGGCTTGGGGGCCAGTCGTTGTCTGTGTGCGCCTGTCGTCTGTGTGCGTGTCTGCGTGCCACTCAGTGTGTCCCTATTGGCTTGGGGGCCAGTCGTTGTCTGTGTGCGCCTGTCGTCTGTGTGCGTGTCTGCGTGCCACTCAGTGTGTCCCTATTGGCTTGGGGGCCAGTCGTTGTCTGTGTGCGCCTGTCGTCTGTGTGCGTGTCTGCGTGCCACTCAGTGTGTCCCTATTGGCTTGGGGGCCAGTCGTTGTCTGTGTGCGCCTGTCGTCTGTGTGCGTGTCTGCGTGCCACTCAGTGTGTCCCTATTGGCTTGGGGGCCAGTCGTTGTCTGTGTGCGCTTGTCGTCTGTGTGCGTGTCTGCATGCCACTCAGTGTGGCATTCCGTGTGTGAGTCAGTGCATTTTGCTGGGTGCCACTCTGTGTCTCTGTGTGTGTGTGCCAGTGTATCACTTCGGTTCAGTGCGTCTGTGCTGCCGTCTCTGTCGGTATCCATCGAATAATCTTACGGCTATTGTCTGATTTTGCAGCAGCCTAACGCTGGCCTATCGGAATCCAGGGGACTGAGCGCCAGCAACGTTGACCTCTCAAGACGCAGCTCTCTGATTGGATGAAGTTGAGCCCCGAAGTGGGGGGGGGGGGGGTGGTGTTAAGGAAGGACCCCCCCCTCCTCCCGTTCAGCACCAGGAGGGGCTGCCCTGTTCCCTGCCTGATTGGAAATTCCTGAGACATGCAAACCAAAATTCTGAGCGCATTTAATTTTTTGGGGGGGAGATAAGAATTTGCCTTTGCCACGAAGAAGCCTTTACTTTATCGCGGGGTGGGACAGGGTGTAGCGTACTCCAGCAGTTCAAGATGTTTGCTGAACTGGCCATCGGGGTGGGGGGTGGGGTGAATAAACGAACTGTTCTCTAAATTAACAGAAATTATCCCGCATGCCGCTTTCCAAGGGAGAGGTCGAGCGTCTTCGCCGGGAGCCCTCTGGTGGAAGGGGGGAGTCGGGACGCCCGGGGCGCCTCTTTGCCGTGGTGTGGCGGACCGGCCCCCCGGCGGACGCGCTCGGCCTCGCTCCTCTCAAGACTCTCGGCTCGCCCGAGGCATGCAGCTCTCGTGAATGCTCAGCGCCTGTTTCTGTAACTCGCCACCTTAGCGCAGGGCACGTCTAGGTGTAGAATATTCATCTTTACTGAAGGGGTGGGGCGCCGGGGGGGGGGGGTTAGCGCTGGGGGGTCAGGTCAGAAGTGTTGGGGGGGGTTAGCGCTGGGGGGTCAGGTCAGAAGCGTTGGGGGATCAGGTCAGAAGCGCTGGGGGGGGGGTTCTGTGGGGAGGCCTCTGTCCGCTCTGGCTCTGTGTCTGTATATAAGGGTCTAAATTATTGGCTTACAGAGCTGGCTGACTGCTTCTCTCGCACAGAGCACAGGTGAAGTTTAGGGGCTACTGGCACGGGGTCTGGCTATGGTGTTTGTGTGTGGGGGGGAGGGGGGGTGGTCCTGCTTCCTTCTTTCTGTGTGTGGATGGCTGGGGGTGCCAGGTGCCCTACACTTCTTTACTGATGGTAACTAATGGTCGAGCCCTGCTGTGAGGGTGCCAGTGTATGGCCGTGGCTGCTCATTGTATTCTGGCAGGGCAGTGTATCTCCATCATCTCTACATCACCTACACCCCCCACCAGCATTCTTCTATCTTTGAGGCGATGTCTAGTCACCGTGGCAACAAGGGATGGTGTCCTTGCATCCCTGTCATCAGGGAGGTGGTGATGGGAGAGTGTCTCTGTTACCATGGTGACCAAGGTGTCCAGGGGGGACTGTGCTGGGGGTCACACTGTACCGAGGTGTCCAGGGGGGTCAGGGCTGGGGGACACACTGTACCAAGGTGTATAGTGGGGTCAGGGCTGCGGATTACACTGCACTGGGGTGTCCAGTGGGGTCAGTGCTGGGGGTCACACTGCCCTGAGGTGTCCAGTGGGGTCAGTGCTATGTGCTGACACTCACCGGTGATGGACACTGGACAAGGCTCATGCCTGCCGCCTGTATCCTGCTGTTCGTTGGCTCGTCTGCTCTGGCACCAACGCGCACCCCTGCACACTCAGGCTGCCCCCTGGTGGCCCAGAAGTGTACCCCTTCAGGTGCCACAATTGCATTGCGTTGTTGACGAAGGGGATGCCGTGTACCCCCACTTTCCTTTCCACGTGCATGGTCTGCTGTGACTTGGTTCCTGCCCCACTGTCTGAACCCCACATTAGCAATGTGACCCTACAAATGACCAGTTTCACAAGGAGCTGTTTCTGGCAGCAGGGTAGAATAGAAAGTTGGGGAGACCTGTTACTGGGGGGCTGCCACTGGTGGATTGGAGGAGTGGGGGCACCATAAGACAGGGGGGTGTGGGAGTAGTTTTAGAGAGCAGGGCTATAGGGTGTGTGTGGGGGTAGGTTTAGGGGGGCAGGGCAATAGAATACTTTGAGGAGGTAGTTTTAGGGGACAGAGATATAGGGTGTGTGAGGACCTGTGAGTCGTTATGATGTGGCCTGGGCTATAGGGGACGGGACTGGACTAGAGCCTGTGGCCTGGGCTATAGGGGACTGGACGGGACTAGAGCCTGTGGCCTGGGCTATAGGGGACTGGACAGGACTAGAGCCTGTGGCCTGTGCTATAGGGGACTGGACGGGACTAGAGCCTGTGGGCTGTGCTATAGGGGACTGGACTAGAGGTGTGGCCTGTGCTATAGGGGACTGGACGGGACTAGAGCCTGTGGGCTGTGCTATAGGGGACGGGTATCTAGGCTGTGACTGGAGAGACGATCCTGCGAGAGAATGGAATATCATTTCTGTGTTACACTGGTAGGAATGTAGGGATACATTGTACTGTGAGCGGAGGGCCTGTAATATCCAAGTCATTGGATTTCAGCCACAATGTACGTTCGAATGAAAGATTCATTAAAAATCCACTTTTCCAAAACGACGCCCGAGTCCTGGCTCTTCTGTGTGTCCGTGCTTTTATTTCTGTGAGCTGTCTGCCCACCGGAGGGCGCTGGTGGCGGTGGAGTCCAGCAGAAGCACACCTCGGGAAAGCGGGAGAACCTGCAAGCTCCACCGGGAAGGTACAGGAGGTGGACTCGAACCCAGGACCCTCGGGCCGTGGGGCCGCGGTGCTGACTGGGTTGTTGTGTGCAGGGGGGTCCTCCGTTCTCTTCATTGTACGCAAAGAGGACACAAACCAAAACACGTCACTGTCACTTATCTACTGTAAATAATTAGGAACAAGTAATAGGTTTATTCCAGGCTGAAGAGAGAAGAAAGAAAATGCAACGTTTCGGACGGGGAGCCTCCGTCGGGTGTGAGCTGCAACTAATAATTGCAAATGACTGCAGGGCCCTGGTTCCGTGTGCATGGGCAGGGGCATAACGTGGCTGCTCATTTTATTCTGGCAGGGTGCTGTATCAGGTTATTGCAGATCTGAGCACAAGTTTACGTTTTTGCCTTGTTATTTTTCAAATTATGACTGGAGTTGCATTTCCATCTTAGGAACCAGGGGGAAATCTGGCCAGGACGCTGGGGTATAACCCCTACTGTTCTCAAGAAACACCCTGGGATTTTTAATGACCAGAGTCAGGACCTCGGTTTTATGTCTCAGCTGAAGGATGGTGCCTTTTTTGCAGTATAGTGTCCCCGTTCCTGTACTGGGGCCCCACACAGACCGCAGGGTGAGCACCCCCTACTGGTCCCACTCACACCTCTCCCAGCAGCAGCCTCAGCTCTCCCAGGAGTCTCCCCTCCAGGTACTGGCCAGGCTCACCCTTCTGAGTTATTCCACACATAGTTCGTATGTGATGAGAAATTATGTTCATATATTAAATTCCACTTCAATAGAAAGTCAAGATCACCTATATTTTCAAAGATTGGGAATCAGATGCCATTGATTATGTTTTTAAATATCATAATTTCCTCCAAGGCGTCCAATGCGAGCCCCAGCCTCTGGGCCGGAACCTCACCTATTCCTCGGACGCTGATTGGCTGGAGTGGCGATGGCGTCATTAGCCTGAGCCGCGGACACGTCGGTTGCGTACTTCCGTCGCCCCTGGGCCTTGTTGTGCTCAGCGGAGCAAGATGGCGGATTCAGCGAATGTGAGTAAATAACCGTGATGGTCCTCGATTATTTTTTTATGATTAAAAACTGTGTGCGGGACTTTTCTTTCTACCTTTCCAGAAACGTAAACCCTTCTTTGTCCCGTTCCTCCTAACAGATGGAGATCGTGGAGGGCTGTCGGCTGCCGGTTTTGAGGAAAAACCAGGAGAACGAGGACGAGTGGCGTGAGTAACGGGCAGCTGTCATGGCGGATACAATATTGACATTTAGAGCATTGTTTGCGCTCATATATCTGATTTTAATACACTGTCAGCGGGAAATGCAACCTGAACATGCGCGCTTGCCTCTGTAACGCGATGCTGTAGATGTTGCATTCTGGAGAAATGCGCTGCGGGAGCTCGCACTGAGTGCACTGGAGTAGACGCGCCCTCTGCGCTCTCGGGTGCGGGCGGTGCACGGCGCTGCTGTCCCGCCGCTGGAGGCGGGCTGATTATGTTGGATGCTTTTTATTCCGGCGTGGGTTGCAAGAAGAGCCACCTCGCAGCTGTGTGGACCTGGGTTCAGTTGCAGGCTGGTGCACCTTCTGTGTGGAGTGTGCACGGTCCCCCCCCCCCATGTACTTATGGCTTTTCTCTGGGTGTCCTAGTCTCTTCACTCCTGCCATGCTGGGTGAGGAAACTGCTGCCTGTAATTGTCCCCCTGTAGGGGCTCCTGTCCAGGGTGGGCTGTTGGGGTCCTGCCTGGAGCCCCGAGTGGGCTGGGGTCCTGTCCGGGGAGGGGTCGTGGGGTCCTGCCTGGCGCGGTGGGCGGAAGCTCTTGCTGGGTGCTGACACCTCTGCCTCTGTCCTCCTGGCAGCCCTGGCCGAGATCCTGAGCCTGAAGGAGATCAACAGCCGCAAGCTCTACTATGTCCACTACATCGACTGTGAGTACCGTTTCGCCCGCCGCCTGCTGGATGTACTACAGACTGTTAACGCCCTGTGTTCTTGAGAAATAACAAGACTGGTCACAGACGAGAGGAGCCAATCAGCCAATCTCTAGTTAGTCACTAATTGATCTCGGAATCTCATCCAGCTGTTTCTTGGTAGGAGCCAGAATACCTGTTTCAACAACAGGCTTGTTCCACTCCTCCACCAGGCTTTGTGTAAAGGTGTGCCTCCCGTTCTCGGTTTGAGATGCTCTTCCCTGTAGCTTCTTCTGGTTTGCGTTTTCCCTGTTGGTTCTGAAAAAGCCCGCTGGGTCAGACAGATCCCTTTTTGGGGTCAGGGAACCCGCCGTGCACCCTGGACGTGATGTCGTTGTTCACCGGGAAAGCTCTGGTGTCTGGTTCCTGGGTCCGGACTGATCGCTTTTTCTTCCGGGTTTTTTTTTCCCCTCAGTCAACAAGCGCCTGGACGAGTGGGTGACGCCCGACAGGCTGGACCTGAAGAAGCTCCAGTTCCCCAAAAAGGAGGCCAAGACGCCCACCAAGAACGGCCTGCCGGGCTCGCGGCCCAGCTCCCCGGAGAGAGACGTGGTAAGAGCTCACGGCTCCGAGCTGCTGGAGAGCGACTGACCCCCCCCCCCCAACGCCGCCGTTCTTTCTGAGCCTGAAGCTCGGCGCCAGTGAGCCTCAGACCGGACAGCCCCCGAGGACCACCGGTTCAGCACGGCTCCCTCTCGCTCCCAGGACCAGGCTGGGCTCGGCCTCTGGAAATCGTCTCCAATGCTGCCTTTTTCTCTAGCCTCCCCGGGAAGAAGGAACTGTCGGGATGGCTCCCGAAGTGACGCCGGGCTGTCCCATGCTCTTTCCTGTTCCTGCAGACCTGTGCTGGTGCTGATCTTCTAGATGTTGTGCATGTCGGTCTTCTGCTTGATTATTACAGCGTTGTGAACCCTCTTTTTTTACTGCATTTTTATGACTGCACAAAACCAGCCGTGCACCTGGGTGTGGCTGAGCTCACCTGGGTCCGGCCTCCGGGCCGCGGACCCGGCGCCGCTGAGCTCACCTGGGTCAGTGCAGCCGCAGAAATGCAGTAAGGACCACAGGCGCGCAGAGAAGGAGGTTGAACTGTCTTTCGCTGTCAATAACACCCTTTTCTATTCAAATTCAGAGGAAGAGTCTAGATCACAGCCTCCAAACGGTCACAGCTCCATCCAGAGGCAAAACTGTCCCCATTCCGGTACACCTTCACCCGTCTTCCGCAGGCACCGGGAGGGAGGAGCGAGGGGCGAGGGGAGATCGGAGATCGGTAGCGGGGCCACGTGAGACGGAATCGATCCGCTCGTGCCAGAACCCGGGAACGGAGTCCGGATTTCCTGATCCGGTTTTCCCGTGGTTCAGCCGATAGACCGGTCCAGCCGCGCCCGAGCTGCGTCAGTCAAACCCTTCTCCAAGGTTTCTAACTTCTGGAACCGCGGGAATCCTGAGTTGGATTTGGAGCAGCACGGATATTGGGACCGGTTTGATCGGAGGGAGGGGCGCTGGGTTCTGGCACACGGATGCGATCCGATCTCCTGCTCTGGACCTGCTGGACACTAGACCACTGCATTCTGGCAGTTGTCATCTCTGACCCGAGTCTCTCCCTTGTGTGACAGATGACCTGCCAGAAAGCTGTGGTCTGTCCGAGTCTGACGCAGTTCTTGAATGTAAATCTTTGTGTAAATACTCTAGAATGCTCTTCCTGTAGGCGTGTGTTATGTGATTGAACTGTACTTTTGCTTATAATACATTCACATAAAGACACACTGTACTTCTACCCCTGTCACATCAGTGCAGTGTGACCCCCAGCACTGTCCCCACTGGACACCCCAGTGCAGTGTGACCCCCAGCACTGTCCCCACTGGACACCCCATTGCACTGTGACCCCCAGCACTGTCCCCACTGGACACCCCAGTGCATTGTGACCCCCACCACTGTCCCCAGTGCAGTGTAATCCCACAGTACTTCAGTAAAAGGCCCTGGTTTCAAATACTGGGGGACAGTCATTCCTGTAGCTGTATCTTAGTCTAGAAGACGTTTTGTGCCCCTTCCAGCCTGTAGGAATGATCCCACCTTCACCTTTCAAAACTGTTCCCTCGCAGACGAGATGTCAGAGGCTGGTCAGTGAGGCGCCGATTCCATAAAAAAACTCTCAAAGCTGGCATTCGTGTTTCTGGCAAAACCTGCGTTCGGTGGCGTTTGATCTCTCTGTCTCCCCGGGCCGCTCCTGTTCGGCCTCCGCGTCTCGGCTGTGCGCAGGCCCCCACCCTCCTGAGCGGCCCGCCCCGCCAGCGCCGACCGGACAGCCGGTCCCGATGGCCGTGCTCTTCGTTTCCGCGCGGTTCAGCTCCGGAAGACGCGAATGTCGAACGCCTGAGCGCTCGCGCGTTCCCGGTTTGTTAAAACGGGGCGCAAAACCAGAACTTCAGCAAAACCCCCCCCCCCTGTAGGGTGAGACCGGGGCGGCCCGCGCGCAGCCCGTCGGGAGCGAGCTGGAGTTCTCGGAGGAGGCGGCCGTGTCCACGCGCGCCGCCTCACGAGCTGCCGTGTGTGTGTGTCTGTTCCCCCCCCCGCCCCGCCCGCGGGTCACAGAAGAGGAAGGTGGAGTCGGTCCCCCTGGCGACGCAGGTGTCGCCGGCCACGCCCGTGCCCTCCCTGCCCAGCTCGGCGGAAACCACCCAGGCCTCCGTCTACCCGGCCAGCACCTTCACGCCCAAGTCCTCCGGCCGCGAGGAGCACGAGCAGCTGGGGTCTCTCGCCACGGTAAGCCCGCAGCCCAGGCTCCCCGAGGGAGAGGGGTGGCTGCAGCAGAGGGCCACAGGAGGCAGCGTCTCGGCGGCTTATGTGCAAGCAGAGCAGGTAAGGGCAGGGGGGTACGTCCGCCCGTCTCGTACCCACATCCTCCAACCCAGGGTCACAGGGGAGCTGGAGCCTGTCCCAGCTAGCACTGGGCACAGGGCGGGTCACACACCCGTCCATCACAGGGCAACGCGCGCACACACATGCGCACACAGACGCACGCACAGACACACACCACGACCAGAGTTCCCAGAAGCCAGTTAACCCGCCATCGCGACTGGGAGGTTGTGGGAGGAAACCGCAGTGCCGTGGCATTGAGACCCGTCCAGTTGGGGGCGGGCCTGGGCCTGACCCGCTCTCTCTCTCTCTCTCTCTCTCTCTCCCCCCCCCCCCCCCCCCCCACCTCCAGAACGGGACGTCCCGCCGCCTGATCGCGTCCCAGCCGGGGAGGAAGAGGAAGGCCAACTGCGTGGGCACAGAGGAGGTGAGCGCCACTGCCTCCGGTCTCCTGGGGCACATAGGGGATATGGGCGCCCCCAGAACATTGTCACACCCCCATAGGGGATACAGGCGCCCCCAGAACATTGTCGCACCCCCATAGGGGATACAGGCGCCCCCAGAACATTGTCGCACCCCCATAGGGGATACAGGCGCCCCCAGAACATTGTCGCACCCCCATAGGGGATACAGGCGCCCCCAGAACATTGTCGCACCCCCATAGGGGATACAGGCGCCCCCAAAACATTGTCGCACCCCCATAGGGGATACAGGCGCCCCCAGAACATTGTCGCACCCTCATAGGGGATACAGGCGCCCCCAGAACATTGTCGCACCCTCATAGGGGATACAGGCGCCCCCAGAACATTGTCACACCCCCATAGGGGATACAGGCGCCCCCAGAACATTGTCGCACCCACACAGGTCTCCGGTGTCCCTGGCTGATTGTGAGGCCCCACGTTTGTTACCCGAACCCCTTTTCTGGGAGAGGGTGAAGACCTTGAGCCGGCCCCGGGGTTATGAAGGGCGCGTGCCACCCCTCTCGCCCGCTCCTTCCCGGCACGCGGGAGTCTCCTCGGCAGCTGGCCGACGGGGCACCCCCGACCCCCACGAGGATCTCGAAAGCTCTGGGGGTCGGGGGTCAAGTGTGAGGCCCCCTCAACCTGGCAAGTGCCTCTTCCCCTGGTGTGTGTAAAACGAAATGTCCTGTGCCCCCCAAACCCCCACCCCCAGCCACCTGCTGTGTCCTAGCCTGCCTCCCATTGTGTCTCCTCTGCTAGATTGTGAAGGTCTTCCAGGACATGGGACCCCGATGCGCCAGTGTGTGCCCCCCGCCTGGAGAGGTCCGTGCCCCTTCTTTGCTACTGTTCTGCCGAGTGGGAGCTTGTGCTTGTGTTGTCCTGCACAGAGTGTGACCCCGGCAGCGTGTGCGTGTGTGTGCGATTGTGCGCGTGTGAGTGGGATGTTGTTATTTTTGTCGTGAAACTGCCCGATTTCGGGAATCCCCCCCGAGCGCCGCTCCGCTCTGCTGCTGTGACCCCTCTCCGATCTCCCGGGCTGGGGTGTCGGGGGCCTGAGAGCAGCGCTGGGACGTGTCTGCGCCTGCCTGCCGCCTCACCGCTCCTGGGACCTGGGTTTCTACAAGTTTTGGGGGGCGCGGGGGGGGCGACGGGCCGAACTGACTCCCGAGTTTGTGGCGTGAAACTGGGGAGCAGTTGTGCCGGAAGCGTGGCTCCTCAGTCTCCTGACACGGCACGCTGTACCCCTACAGTCCAGAGCTCGCCGGTCCAGTCTGGGTCACGCTGTACCCCTACAGTCCAGAGCTCGCCGGTCCAGTCTGGGTCACGCTGTACCCCTACAGTCCAGAGCTCGCCAGTCCAGTCTGGGTCACGCTGTACCCCTACAGTCCAGAGCTCGCCGGTCTGGTCTGGGTCACCCTGTACCCCTACAGTCCAGAGCCCGCCGGTCCGGTCTGGGTCACGCTGTACCCCTACAGTCCAGAGCCCGCCGGTCCAGTCTGGGTCACACTGTACCCCTACAGTCCAGAGCCCGCCGGTCCAGTCTGGGTCACGCCGTACCCCTACAGTCCAGAGATCGTCGGTCCAGTCTGGGTCACACTGTACCCCTACCGTCCAGAGCCCACCGGTCCAGTCTGGGTCACGCTGTACCCCTACAATCCGGAGATCACTGTCCAGTCTGGGTCACGCTGTACCCCTACAGTCCGGAGCTCGCCGGTCCAGTCTGGGCTGTCACTCCTGGATTCCCCAAGGGTGTGTGGTCAAGTGAGCTTTACTGTAGCGCCGCCCTTGTGGCCGGGCCCCGGTGGGGGATGGTGGACTGCAGCCCTGGGGCCCCAGGTTGTGTGTTGGAGGGGAGGGGGTGGTTGCAGGCTATAAACGGAGTGAGGCAGTTCTAGGAGGTCAGAAGGCCTCTCCCGCTTCCCTGACGTGCGATTCTCCATCCCAGGACTCCCAGGACAGCTCGGACGGCATCCCCTCCGCGCCCCGCATGACCGGCAGCCTGGTGTCGGACCGCAGTCACGACGACATCATCACGCGCATGAAGAACATCGACTGCATCGAGCTGGGCCGGCACCGCCTCAAGCCCTGGTACTTCTCCCCCTACCCCCAGGAGCTGACCGCTCTGCCCATCCTCTACCTCTGCGAGTTCTGCCTCAAGTACCTCAAGAGCCTCAAGTGCCTGCAGAGGCACCTGGTGAGTCGAGCTGGGCTTCTTCAGGGCTGGCCTGCGCTACACCACACCACACTGGGCCTGAACCCCCGGACCCGCTGTCCTCCCGGACTAACAGGACCGGACCTGAACCACCGGACCAGGTGTCCTCCTGGTCTGACAGGACTGGACCTGAACCGCCGGACCCGCTGTCCTCCCGGTCTAACAGGACCGGACCTGAACCCCCCGGACCCGCTGTCCTCCCGGTCTAACTGGACCGGACCTGAACCCCCGGACCCGCTGTCCTCCCGGTCTAACAGGACCGGACCTGAAGCACCAAACCAGGTGTCCTCCCGGTCTAACAGGACCGGACCTGAACCACCAAACCAGGTGTCCTCCCGGTCTAACAGGACCGGACCTGAACCCCCCGGACCCGCTGTCCTCCCGGTCTAACCGGACCGGACCTGAACCCCCGGACCTGCTGTCCTCCCGGTCTAACAGGACCGGACCTGAACCCCCAGACCAGCTGTCCTCCTGGTCTAACCGGACCAGATCTGAACCCCCGGACCCGCTGTCCTCCCGGTCTAACCGGACCGGACCTGAACCCCCAGACCCGCTGTCCTCGTGGTCTAACCGGACCGGACCTGAACCCCCCGGACCAACTGTCCTTCTGGTCTAACCAGACCAGACCTGAACCCCCAGACCCGCTGTCCTCGTGGTCTAACCGGACTGGACCTGAACCCCCAGACCCGCTGTCCTCCCAGTCTAACGGGACCGGACCTGAACCCCCTGACCCGCTGTCCTCCCGGACTAACAGGACCGGATCTGAACCCCCGGACCCGCTGTCCTCCCGGTCTAACGGGACCGGACCTGAACCCCCGGACCTGCTGTCCTCCCGGTCTAACAGGACCGGACCTGAACCCCCAGACCAGCTGTCCTCCTGGTCTAACCGGACCAGATCTGAACCCCCGGACCCGCTGTCCTCCCGGTCTAACCGGACCGGACCTGAACCCCCCGGACCCGCTGGTCTTGATCTTGCATCTTTCTCTCCTGCCTGTCACTGAAAAGAGCTTGATCCTTGGTTTCCCTGCGGTTGTTCCCTCCCCAGACGAAGTGTAACCTTCGCCACCCCCCCGGGAATGAGATCTACCGGAAAGGGACCATCTCCTTCTTCGAAATCGATGGCAGGAAGAACAAGGTGAGTGTCGGGTTCTGCAGCGGGGCTGGGCGGGTTGCTCCACTCTCCTGCCACTACTGGTGTAAACACGCGCCCCCCCCCCCCGGCCCACTTGGTCAACCCCTTGAGAAAGAGGCACCCCTGGACACCCCAGTGGAGTGTGACCCCCAGCACTGACCCCACTGGACACCCCAGTGGAGTGTGACCCCCAGCACTGACCCCACTGGACACCCCGTTTCGGTGTGACCCCCAGCACTGACCCCACTGGACACCCCAGTGGAGTGTGACCCCCAGCATTGACCCCACTGGACACCCCGTTTCAGTGTGACCCCCAGCACTGACGCCACTGGTAGTTGTAGGAGCCCGCATGGACAGGGCCTCAGATCTGTGCTGTCCAGGCGGGTTTCATGGGACAATAGCACTGGAGGGGTGGGGGGAGAGGTCAGAGGTCGTGGGGTCGCAGCGCGGGATCGGGTCAGCCCGGGTTCTGGGGGTGTTTGAGCTGTGCGCCCCTCTCTTGCAGACGTACTCTCAGAACCTGTGTCTGCTGGCCAAGTGCTTCCTGGACCACAAGACCCTCTACTACGACACCGACCCCTTCCTGTTCTACGTCATGACTGAGTACGACGCTAAGGGCTTCCACATCGTCGGCTACTTCTCCAAGGTAACCAGGGCAATGGGCGCCTTCGGGGGGGGTGGTGGGTCAAGTGGGGCGAGCTGCCACCAGACCCGCTGTCCTCCTGGTCTAACAGAGCAGGACCAGATCTGAGCCACTGGACCAGCTGTCCTCCTGGTCTAACAGAGCAGGACCGGACCTGAACCACCAGACCAGCTGTCCTCCTGGTCTAACAGGACCGGATATGAATCACTGGACCAGCTGTCCTCCCGGTCTAACAGAACCGGACCTGAACCACTGGGGACCAGCTGTCCTCCCGGTCTAACAGAACTGGACCTGAACCACTGGACCAGCTGTCCTCCCGGTCTAACAGAACTGGACCTGAACCACCGGACCGGCTGTCCTCCCGGTCTAACAGAACTGGACCTGAACCACTGGGGACCAGCTGTCCTCCCGGTCTAACAGAACCGGACCTGAACCACTGGGGACCAGCTGTCCTCCCGGTCTAACAGAACTGGACCTGAACCACCGGACTGGCTGTCCTCCCGGTCTAACAAGACCGGACCTGAACCACCGGACCGACAGTCCTCCCGGTCTAACAAGACCGGACCTGAACCACCGGACCGACAGTCCTCCCGGTCTAACCCGACCGGACCTGAACCGTTGGACCGGCGGTCCCTGTTGATGGTGTGTGTTGCTGTCTTTCGCAGGAGAAGGAGTCCACAGAAGACTACAACGTGGCCTGCATCCTCACCCTGCCCCCCTACCAGCGCAGAGGCTACGGCAAGCTGCTCATCGAGTTCAGTAAGTGTGAGGCTGGGGAGGGGGGGGTCCGGTCCGCCAGCCGGGGTGGGGGAGGGACAGGGTGGGCATCAGGCCCCCACCCTGCTCCTCCCTGCGGAGGAGTGCTGTTTTTAACGAGGTGCAGGTGCGAGCCGGGTTAGGCTCCGGTGTTTTTCCGAGGACGGTCCTCCGTTTGCCGGAGAGAGCGAGGGAGAGATGTCACTGACCCCCCCACCCCGTCTCTCCCCCCCCCCACCAGGCTACGAGTTGTCCAAGGTGGAGGGCAAGACGGGCACTCCGGAGAAGCCGCTGTCCGACCTGGGCCTGCTGTCCTACCGGAGCTACTGGTCCCAGACCATCCTGGAGATCCTCATGGACCTCAAGTCGGACAACGGGGAGCGGCCCCAGATCACCATCAAGTGAGTGGACACAGACTGCGGGGGTGCCCTGTCCGTCCAGGAGGAAGTCCAGAACGGGCTTGTTACTCAGGCTTCTCCTGGTCAGCGAGACTGGACAACAAGCCAAGGGGGCACTGTCTCAGCTGATAGTGACCACGTCCATGAGTGTCCAGTCACTGTCTGTGGGTCTGTGGGGCCTGTGTTCAGTGTATGTGAGGAAGGACACAGCAGTCATGAAGCTGATAAGTGTCCGGTCACTGTCTGTGCTGTCCGTGGGGCAGTGGTCAGTGTGTGTAATGAGTGTCCAGTCACTGGCTGTGCGGCAGTGGTCAGTGTGTGTAGATGAGTGTCCAGTCGCTGTCTGTGGGGCAGTGGTCAGTGTGTGTAGATGAGTGTCCAGTCACTGTCTGTGGGGAAGTGGTCAGTGTGTGTAATGAGTGTCCAGTCGCTGTCTGTGGGGCAGTGGTCAGTGTGTGTAATGAGTGTCCAGTCGCTGTCTGTGGGGCAGTGGTCAGTGTGTGTAATGAGTGTCCAGTCGCTGTCCCTGGGACAGTGGTCGGTGTGCCCTCTGTGCTGACCGGGCTGGTTCTGTCCAGAAGCTCAGTCTGTGTTGTGTCTGCAGTGAGATCAGCGAGATCACCAGTGTGAAGAAGGAGGACGTCATCTCCACTCTGCAGTACCTGAACCTCATCAACTACTACAAGGTGAGCCGGGCCCGCGCCCTGGGCAGTCTGATACAGGCCTGGGTCCTGGCGCAGTGGACAGGACTGTCAGAGCTGCTGTACCAATCTGGAGCTCAGCAGGGTGAGCCTGGACAGCACCTTGAGGGGAGACTCCTGGGAGAGCTGGGGCTGCTGCTGGAAGAGGTGTTAGTGGGGCCAGCAGGGGGCGCTCACCCTGCGGTCTGTGTGGGTCCTGATGCCCCAGTATAGTGACGGGGACCCTATATTGTAAAAAGGCGCCATCTTTCAGATGAGACATAAAACTGAGGTTCTGACTCTCTGTGGTCATTAAAAACCCCAGGGCGTTTCTCGAGAAGAGTAGGGGTGTTACCCCAGTGTCCTGGCCATATTCCCCCCTGGCCTTCACCCCTCAAGGCCTCCTAATAACCCCCCTCTCTGAACTGGCTCCATCACACACTGACAGCTGGGGTGTGGG
Source organism: Lepisosteus platostomus (assembly GCF_059453375.1). Taxonomy (NCBI): domain Eukaryota; kingdom Metazoa; phylum Chordata; class Actinopteri; order Semionotiformes; family Lepisosteidae; genus Lepisosteus; species Lepisosteus platostomus. Next base: position 871,520 of record NC_142626.1, on the reverse strand, counting down.
GAGCGGACTGGCGCCTCATCCAGGTGGGGGTACACACTGCTGGGGGTGGAGGGGATCCCCATGAACTGTAAAGAGCTCTGAGGAGAGTGTCCAGAAAGGCGCTATAGAGGCGTGAGGATGACGATGGGATCTGCAGGTTAGACAAGCAGAGGAGCAGTGTCTCGGGCCTCACTGTGGGTTCTGAACAGGCCCGCTGGGTACAACGGGTTCTGCCCGGTCTCGGCCCGATTCGGGGCGCTCCTCCAGGGGTCCTGTCCCAGCGTTCCCGCAGGACTGACGCGGATCCCCCCTTCCTCGTGTCTCGCCCAGGGCCAGTACATCCTGACGCTGTCCGAGGACATCGTGGAGGGACACGAACGCGCCATGCAGAAGCGCCACCTCCGCATCGACCCCAAGTGCCTGCACTTCACCCCCAAGGACTGGAGCAAGAGGGGCAAGTGGTAGAGACCGCGCCCCACCCCACCCCCGCCGGCAGGAGCACGAACCGGGAGGATCGTGGGGGGAAATCCGGGGGCTCGCTCTCCGACCCTCAGGAATCCCCCGGCTGGCTCTGGGGATCGGATTTCGGATTTTTGGTGGGGGTGGGAGGGGGGTTTGTCTTCGAACTGATCTGTCGCCAGAGGCGTCGACTGCAGAAGCCAGACGGTCCACATCCGGAGCCAGAGGACACCCGGAGCCCCGTCTCGTCACGCAATCTGTCCCCCCCCTTGCCCCACTCCAGGGTGCGTTCCCCGCCCGCGGGGGTCCTCGGCGTGCCACCTAGTAGTCCCAGCAGGTGCCCGACTGAAACGGCGTGACCCCCGCGGAGGTGGCCGAGCTGAGCGCCTGTGTGGTGGGGTGGACCCTGGGCCCTCTGGCTGGGGGGGGGGGCTCGAAGATCTGAAGCAACAGGCTGTTTCGGGGTGAAGAGAGACGACCCCGTTCCGCTGTGGCGTCGGAGAGACGTCTGCAGGTGGTGATTGTGTGCTTGTACATACCGGTATTTATTGTAAGGAAGACAGTAGTCAAACTAGCTGTACTGCATGACAGGACCCCCGGTTTTCCCCGAGGGGTCCGTTACTGTGTTTTTTAAATATCTCAGTACCGTTTCGAGGGGATTATTTTTAACTTGTACGCGGACTGCGGCGTGGGGGATCCCCGTCTCTGAACGGAGTGGACTTCGGGGGGTGGGGGTTTCATGGAAACTGGGGGCGGTGAAACGCCAGGAGCCCCCCAGTTCAGTCAGCGCGGGGGGCGCTCAAGTGGACCGTTCCTGGGCCCCCGCTCGGACCCCCGACCTCGCCGGTCTTCGATACAAAAAAACACTTTTTAGAAAAAGAGGGGGGCTGCCCTCGGTGGAGCGCAGAGAGCCCGACTGCAAGGCTGTGAGCACGTCTGTGAGGGGGGTTTCTACAGCTGGGAGCAGTAAAAGTGAATGTCAGAGAACCCACCAGCCTGGCGCTTGTGTTATTGCTCTGTTTTACTCTCCAATTCCCCCGTCTGGCTCCAAGAACCTCCGTGTGTTTATTTCTAGTATTTCAGCACCTGGTGTTGGAGAGTTACTTCACACAGACACACACAAAGTTCTGGCGTGGGGTGGAGGGGTGTCAAGGAATGGGGCGCGGGTGGCCCTCTCCAGCCCTGTTGCTCAGCTGCTCTCGGGGTCACCCGGGACAGAAGAGTCGGTCAGCTAGGCTCCACACAAGGGCTCGTCCCGTTCTTTATTAATAAGACATCAGAGCACAGAGCACGGCATTTCCCCCATCACCTCACAGCAGGCTGTAGGGCCTTCCTGGCACAGGCGGTCAGTCTGAAGGTCGAACTCGAGCAGCAGGGAGCTGTCCTTCACTGTCCACACCGACTGAACCGTCATCGCAGCGGGCTGGGGGGAGACCAGGCTCACGGAGCACGGCCCCTGTCTGTGTGTGTACATATGTGTGTCTGCAGATATACGTGTGTGTGTGTGTGATGCTATATACATGTGTGCGGGCAAGGTGCTGCCTCCTGGTTCCAGGTGCGAGGCTGCAGAGCTTTTCTAGTCTTCGACAGGCCCGTGGATCTGAGGGAGAGAGAGACTGTGAGTCTGGGACAGCGTGGATCTGAGGGAGAGAGACTGGGAGAGAGACTGGGACAGTGTGGATCTGAGGGAGAGAGTGTGACTGGGACAGCGTGGATCTGAGGGAGAGAGTCTGGGACAGCGTGGATCTGAGGGAGAGAGTCTGTGACTCTGGGACAGCGTGGATCTGAGGGAGAGAGAGACTGGGAGTCTGGGACAGCGTGGATCTGAGGGAGAGAGAGACTGGGAGTCTGGGACAGCGTGGATCTGAGGGAGAGAGAGACTGGGAGTCTGGGACAGCGTGGATCTGAGGGAGAGAGAGACTGGGAGTCTGGGACAGCGTGGATCTGAGGGAGAGAGTCTGTGACTCTGGGACAGCGTGGATCTGAGGGAGAGAGAGACTGGGAGTCTGGGACAGCGTGGATCTGAGGGAGAGAGAGACTGGGAGTCTGGGACAGCGTGGATCTGAGGGAGAGAGTCTGTGACTCTGGGACAGTGTGGATCTGAGGGAGAGAGACTGGGAGTCTGGGACAGCGTGGATCTGAGGGAGAGGGAGTCTGGGACAGCGTGGATCTGAGGGAGAGAGTCTGAGAGTCTGGGACAGCGTGGATCTGAGGGAGAGAGTCTGGGAGTCTGGGACAGCGTGGATCTGAGGGAGGGAGTCTGGGACAGCGTGGATCTGAGGGAGAGAGACTGTGACTCTGGGACAGCGTGGATCTGAGGGAGAGAGAGACTGGGAGAGAGACTGGGACAGTGTGGATCTGAGGGAGAGAGACTGGGACTCTGGGACAGCGTGGATCTGAGGGAGAGAGACTGGGAGAGAGACTGGGACAGCGTGGTTCTGAGGGGGAGAGAGACTGGGAGTCTGGGAGAGAGACTGGGAGAACCACTCACTGCTCCCGCGATGTCCGGCCAGCTCATCGCCATGGCAACGCCATCGTCCGAGGAGGGCGGCGTCTCCAGGTTCCAGTAGGTCAGGCTGCTGAAGACCGTCCTGATCCTCAGTGACCGCTCCTGGCCGAGACAGAGCAGAGCGCCCCCCCCCACAGGTGAGTAAGACAGCCCCCCGGCTGTGGAGTCGAACCCGGGGCCCCAGGAGCTGACAGCTCACGTCACACAAAATAAACTTTTTTTTTCCAAGGAAGAAAGTGCCCAGTGATTATTCCTCCTCGGAAACTCCCTCCTGCTCGGGCTCACCTGTGCCCCCCCCCCACACCCCGGCGCTCACCTCCTCCTCGGAGACGGGCCTGTGGTCCTCTTTCAGCACCAGGCCCGTGTAGCCCTCCGGACAGCTGACCTCCCGGCCTCTGAGCCCACGGCCCCGGAACGACACGCTCTTGTCTGGGGGGGGGGACAAGGTCACGCAAGGTCACAGGAAACCCCACCTTAAATACATTTAAGACTGAGAATGGGAGGTGCTTCTTTACACCAAGAGTTGCGGGGGTGTGGAACAAGCTGCCCAGCCCTGTTGTCGAAGCCGATCCCCTGGTTTCCGTCAGGACACAGCTGGAGGAGCTCCTCCAGTCAGGACAGGAGGCCCTTTACACAGAGGGTGGCGGGGGTGTGGAACAAGCTGCCCAGCCGTGTAGCTGACGCCGATACCCCGCCTCCTCGGAACGTCTGGATGAAATCCAGGGATCAGTTACTACCGACTAGGGAACGGGCCAGGGGAGCTGCGGCAGACCCGACCTGTGGCCCGGCTCGCTCACCGCTCTCGCGCTCCTTGACCGCGGCGCTGAAGAAGCGGTCCACCTGGGCCGGGCCGTCGTGCTCGACCTCGCAGGGCAGGAGGTGGACGGGCTCCCCGTCGGCCCGCGAGACGGAGGCCAGGTCCACTCGGATCACACTGGTGCCGGACATCCTGGAGGAGAACACAGGCCGTCAGTCTCCGCTGTGCACCGGTCAGCCTGAGCCGGACTCTCCCCTGTGCACCGGTCAGCCTGAGACGGACTCTGCGCTGTGCACCGGTCAGCCTGAGCCGGACTCTCCCCTGTGCATGGGTCAGCCTGAGCCGGACTCTGCGCTGTGCACGGGTCAGCCTGAGCCGGACTCTCCCCTGTGCACGGGTCAGTCTGAGACGGACTCTCCCCTGTGCACGGGTCAGCCTGAGCCGGACTCTCCCCTGTGCATGGGTCAGCCTGAGCCGGACTCTGCGCTGTGCACCGGTCAGCCTGAGCCGGACTCTCCCCTGTGCACGGGTCAGTCTGAGACGGACTCTCCCCTGTGCACCGGTCAGCCTGAGACGGACTCTGCGCTGTGCACCGGTCAGCCTGAGCCGGACTCTCCCCTGTGCACGGGTCAGTCTGAGACGGACTCTCCCCTGTGCACCGGTCAGCCTGAGCCGGACTCTCCCCTGTGCATGGGTCAGCCTGAGCCGGACTCTGCGCTGTGCACCGGTCAGCCTGAGCCGGACTCTCCCCTGTGCATGGGTCAGTCTGAGCCGGACTCTCCCCTGTGCACGGGTCAGTCTGAGCCGGACTCTCCTCTGTGCACCGGTCAGTCTGAGCCGGACTCTCCCCTGTGCATGGGTCAGTCTGAGCCGGACTCTCCTCTGTAAACCGGTCAGTCTGAGCCGGACTCTCCTCTGTGCACCGGTCAGTCTGAGCCGGACTCTCCCCAGTGCACAGGCCCCGTATCCCTCAGTATAGATCATCAATCGGGTCAGTACCGAATGCACCCGGGAGCACCCGGCCAGAACTGTCTTTTCGAGAAAGCTGACTGTTTATTTGTGTTCACTGGTGTGCAGGGTGCACCTCTCGGCCTCTAGAAACACACTCAAGCCAGGGGGAATCCAACAGCTCAGCCGTCCCGAAAAAAGTTCATCAATCAGAAAAGGTTTTAAAACATGAACGACACCGACACACTCTTTAGCTAAAACTAAAGGCAACATTTCAGCGGAAAAGACGGACAACGCGTTCTTTGAGCAGACTTACACTAACGGAGCAGCACGGCTCTTTAAAACACAGATTTTGGCACAAATTAACAAAGGAAAAGCAATTGAACGGAAGCAAACCTCTAGCGCGCGTCTTCAGGCACAAATTCAGTCCGCGCTGCCGTGTCATCACTTTGCGCCGGGCGCTTGTAGGCTGCGCAGCGATCCCTGGGAAATGTAGTCTTGGGACGTGACCCGTGTGCTTCTCACCTTGCCCACAAGAGGTCAGTGTTGTCTGCCACATCGCCGTGGCGGCGCTCGCTACAACAGCTTGTTTACACGATGCAAGGACCCAGAATTTCTTCCTGCGGCCAAAACACTTGCTGTGCGTACAAAGTACAGACATAAAGAGTATACAACTTAAATTCTTAATTGAATAAAGATTCTCCCTCAGCAGTGATCGGGATTCGAAACGGGGTGTTTTCTGGCGACAGCTCAAATGCTGTACAGGAGAGGTTAAGCTTTATTAGCGCCACCTGGCGGTTTTACAAGGTGATTGTAATGTGTTACTATTAACATCATCTAATTTGCCTACGGCATGGCGCGGTTTGACGCGTTTAGATGCAATACGCCCACCACGTTGTACCGCAGCGTACCCCGCTTGTTTTGAATGGCTGCATCTGTATAATCAGTGTAAAATAAACAGCGATACCATACAATACAGTGCATCTTTGTATTGGTGCATACATGCAAAAAAGCATTTCATTGCACTTGTGCGTACGACGATAAACTGAAGTGCTGAGAAAATCTGCAGAGTCGCGTGTGACGTGTGTATGTGCCCTGAGGGGCTCGTGGATCAGAGTTGGAAACCGTAAAGGCGCTGGGGATGAATGACTTCTAAAAAAATGTTGCCGTAACCTTCGGCACTCTGAAACGTCATCGCGGCGGTCCTTTTTCAAAGTGGGACCGCAGTGAATGTGAGGCGTCGTTCACTGAGAACACTGCTTCACTGTGATCGGTGTACGTGTGGATACGGATACCGATATTCAGAACAAGGCCCACTCTCCACAGACTAGCCGCGTGTATCTGTAGGCGGGCTCAGTTCTCTCTCTCTTCTCTCTGGGCTTTTATTTCCAGAGTCCTCTCCTGGCTCCGGTTCGTAAGAGTGGATGCTTTATCTGTATCGGTCGAATGTTCTTCCCTGCAGGAGGTCAGATAAGGCCCTATCGTCCGCACGCAGACGCGAGAGGAAAAAAACAGCGCTGTCGGTGATCTGCGTTTCATCCGTGTGGAGCGAGAACTGCACTGGCTGACAAAACCCATCGTCACCAACGCCCTTCCCCGACAGCAGGGCTCTCTGGGATCGATCACTGAGGAAACAGGTGCTGAACCACTCAAATCTGTATTAATGATGACATTTTAAAAATATGTTATGAAAACATGGAGAAATGGCAAATAACACATTTATGCATATTATTATTATTATTATTATTATTATTATTATTATTATTATTATGTGCTACCACACAGCGCCTTAGACCTGAGTCAATTCTCCTGGACCTGGATCCTTCTGGGTGGAGTCTGCATGTTGTCGGCCTGGCCCGAGCTCTGGGGGGGCCGTAACGTCTGTGAGTTTTCCTGCCTCCTCAGCGCTGGTCGGTGTGTGGGTGTGGCTGATCAGCGCACTGCTACAGTTTGACACCTTGGCCAAGTGGCCGTGGCTGCTTGCTGTCGAAGTGAGACATGTATACATCTCATTTGTCCGGCATCACAGCAACACCACTTAAGCACATCATGGGAGGTGTTCCTGGGGTCTGGTAATTTAGCAAATTAACACAAAAGTTACACTAAGATGCCATAAAGCTGATTTGCTTTAGCAGCCCCAGTGGCTTAACGCTACATAGTAAACGACAGGAACAACACCCACAAACAGGACACAGCAGACCAATGTCTACTGCAGCTCAAAGGACAGAACCCAGAGCAAGACAGAGCAGGACAAGAGGTTATTACATATCAAAGAACAGGACAAGCACTCGGATTGTGAAACTAACTTTCTTCTGACTGTATATAAGAGCTGGGAGACCCTTGCAGTCTATCTGTTCTGTGGGGCCGACCCAGCGCGCGTTGTGGGACTTATTGAGCTCAATAAAACTGAATCTGCACAAGACTGCATCCTGCTCCTCTGAGGAAGAATTCCCCACAACACTGCCGATAAAGGCAGTACTTCCTGTTGGCACTGCACTCTGAGATCAGATAAGATCAGATCAGACTTTAGTTGAGGCGTTTGTGAGTTTGTGAGTACGATCCCTCCCAGTGAGACCCTGCAGGCTCCACGGAGACACAGCGAGGAATCAAGAGTCCAGCTCACCTGACATTCGGCAGGAGGTGTGATTCTACAGAGCAGAGCAGTAACACGTCAGAGACGATGGGCTGCAGTTCGGCCCGAGCTCATCTTGTTGATTCAGTGCCCTGATGGCACTCCGAAAATAGCTTTTAGGTGAGGTTGTGACTTTTTCATTTTTGTCTTTTTTTTTTTGTGCAAGTGCCGGAGCGATGAGTCTCTTGTGACCCAGCCCGTGTGGTGTTCTGCCCTGCTGACAAGATTGAAAACGACTCACATCTTCTTCATGGGTCCGAGGTGTCCAGTCCTGGAGGGCCAGGGTGTTCAGAGATGATAGAATCAGCTCTTGAATTCAGACATGTGAAGCTAAATTGTGTTATTTACCAACATCTTGAACTGATTTTTATCGCCTCAACACACACCAGTATAGTTGCTTATATTATACTGTTAAAATATAGTATAACATAGTTTGTTATATTACACTATACTGGAAAAAGGCGCCATCCTTCGGATGAGACGTAAAACCAAGGTCCTGACTCTCTGTGGTCATTAAAAACCCCAGGGCGTTTCTCAAGAACATTCAGGGTGTAACCCCAGTGTCCTGGCCATATTCCCCCCTGGCCTTCACCCATCATGGCCTCCTAATAACCCCCCTCTCTTTACTGGCTCCATCACTCTGCTCTCCTCCCCACTGAGAGCTGGGGTGTGGGGAGCGGACTGGCGCCTCACCCAGGTGGGGGTGGAGGGGATCCCCATGACCTGTAAAGAACTCTGAGTGGGGGGCCCAGAAAAGCGCTATATAAGTGTGAGCAATTATTACTATCATTGTTGTTATTATAGTAGAGAGCACAGATCCAGATCCGGGATCCGGAGCGCCCTAGTGCGTTTGTATCGGCTCCGCTCCGAGCTCCGGCTCCGGGTCTTGCGGAAGTGTCCGTGCTCGGCAGCTCGGGAGCGCGCTCGGCTCGGCAGCTCGGGGGCGCGCTCTGCGCTCGCCTGGGCTGGGTGTGTGTTTCAAAAGATTTAGCAACACATGCGACCGAGAGGCGGAGGCGAGGCCGTGAAATAGGAACTCAGACTCGCCCGGAGAGTTCAGAGTCACACACACAGACCGAGGACACGGCCGGCAGAGAACTCGGGAAGGTACGGTAAACCAGCTCTTTCTGCTGCAAAAAAAAAAAGAAAGTTTTGGAAAATCGCGCATCTTTAGTCACGGGGTCTCTGACAGCGCTGCTGCTGTTGGGTTTGGTCCCGGGGGGTTCGGCTCAGAAACTTCTTGGGGCCACCGCGCAGGGAACTTGGGGTAATGCGATCGAGCTCCTCTGAGCCAAAACAGGGAGGGAGAAGAGGGGGGGGTCGGCGTGGGCGTCTCGCCAGGGCGGCAGCTTCACAAGAAGACAGAGGAAAAAGCGCAGCTTCCGCGTCGAGCCCTCGCTGAGCGCAGACTCGTCACAACAATCAATTCGCGTGGCTCCAGCGGGGTTTCGACTCTGGGAGCGTGCCCGTGTCGTGTCCGTGTCGTGCGGGGCCGTGCAAACGCACCGTGGCGCAGCGAGTCGTTGTTAAACACGCACAGTACTGGCCCCCAGCCGCGGAGCTGCGGAGCTCGCTCTCTCTTCCTCTTCCTCTGCAGGAGCGGTTTGTCGGAGCCGATCTCTGGATACCCTGTGATGGGGTATTTCTCGCGCTCCTGGTGGGGGGGGCATTTTGAAACGAGCAGAGACGCTGGCGAGTTCTTGGCACGAGGCGTGTGTGGGTGTGAGAGGGGAGGGGGGTGTGTGTGGGTGTGTGGGGGGGCCGGGAGTTCACTGTTGTTCCGTGTGGGATACTGCAGTATCCCGGTGGGAAGGGTGTTTCCGACAGCGGCCTGACAGTGTGTCTGTGCATCAGCGTGTGTGACCGTTGTCTCAGGTGTGCTGGAGTCTGGGACAGTCAGAGAGAGACTGTGTGTGTGTCAGTGTGTGACCGTTGTCTCAGGTCTGCTGGAGTCTGGGACAGTCAGAGAGAGACAGTGTGTGTCACTGTGTGACTGTGTGTGACAGTTGTCTCAGGTCTGCTGGAGTCTGGGACAGTCAGAGAGAGACAGTGTGTGACTGTGTGTGTCAGTGTTTGACTGTTGTCTCAGGTCTGCTGGAGTCTGGGACAGTCAGAGAGAGACAGTGTGTGACTGTGTGTGTCAGTGTGTGACTGTTGTCTCAGGTGCTGTTGCAGGAGCAGACTGGGAGTCGGAGAGAGAGAGAGAGAGAGAGACCCCACACACCAGTGTGTTAGAAACAGCTCGCCCACATTGCCTGTCCCAGAGCATCACTGGGCCAACAGCTGGAGCCCTGGGGCAGCGAGCAGAATATTCACTGAACGGACTCCTGCTGGCCCTTCCTCTCTGAACACTGGTGCACCCTCCTCCTGAACTTGAACTTGATCTTTACTGCCATATGTAACCGGTACTGGTACAATGGAATTCTTACTCACAGAAAGTCTCTCGATTGTAAAACAAGTGTAAAAAACAAGACAAAGTGCAAACAGTGCATCAAGACAATGTACAAACAAACAATAGACAATGTGCAAGTAAACATGTAGACAGTTTGAATGTAAACAATACAGACGTGTAAACAATGACTGGAGATGTGCAATAGATAAGAAATCATAAAGAGGTAGATGGTGATGGTGTAGGTGTGGTCCGAGGGGGATGGCTAAATGTGTTCGCCAGTCTCACTGCTTGTGGATAGAAGCTATTGAAGAATCTAGTGTTCAGTGTCCGTATGCTCTTATATCTCTTGCCTGAGGGCAGTGGGGTGAAGAGCTCATGCCCGGGGTGGTGACTGTCCTCTGTGATGGCCAGAATTCTACCACGGCAGCGGTCCTCATAGAGCTGTTTAATCTCGGTGAGACCGCAGCCGATGATCTTCTGGGCCATATTGACCATTCTCTGAAGTGCCTTTCTTTCTCGCGAAGAGGTGTTGCCATACCACACGGTGATCCCGTTGGTGAGGACGCTCTTGATGGTGCAGCGGTAGAAGTTCACCAACACATGTGTTGGCATCCCCCATCGCTTGAGGCACCTCAAGAAATAAAGGCGCTGCTGAGCCTTCTTCATGATAGAGTCAGTATTCACAGTCCAGGTTAGATCTTTAGAGATGTGAATTCCCAAAAACCTAAAGCTGGTGACTGTTTCCACTTCCGTTCCATCAATACTGAGTGGGCTGTGAGTGTATGGCCTGTGTCTCCGAAAGTCCACTGTTATCTCTTTCGTTTTCTTTATGTTCAAGTCCTCTCCCCCAGGGTGTGTTAATTACAGCCTGCTCAGCGCTCAGGCCCGCATTGGCGCTGCAACCCGATCCAGGAATTGTTCTGTTTCCAGCGCGATGCGGGCCCTAGGGTGGAGTGGAGTCAGATCGATTGTTGTGGCCTCTGCCTCTCTGCTCCAGGGTCTTATGACCCAGCCTGTGTGGCATCCTGCCCTGCTGACAAGACTGACAAGGTGTGTGTTTAAAAAGATTTAGCAACACCTGCGACCGAGAGGCGGAGGCGAGGCCGTGAAAGGGAGAAGAGGGGGGGTCGGCGTGGGCGTCTCGGAAAAAACGCAGCTTCCGCGTCGAGCCTCGCTGAGCGATGGGGTGATGGGTATTTCTCGCGCTTGTGGGGGGCATTTTGAAATGAGCAGTGGCGAGTTCTGGGCACGAGGCGTGTGTGGGTGTGAGAGGGGAGGGGGGTGTGTGTGGGTGTGTGGGGGGGCCGGGAGTTCACTGTTGTTCGTGTGGGATACTGCAGTATCCCAGTGGGAAGGGTGTTTCAGACAGCGGCCTGACAGTGTGTCTGTGCATCAGCGTGTGTGACCGTTGTCTCAGGTGTGCTGGAGTCTGGGACAGTCAGAGAGAGACAGTGTGTGTCAGTGTGTGTGTCAGTGTGTGACCGTTGTCTCAGGTGTGCTGGAGTCTGGGACAGTCAGAGAGAGACAGTGTGTGACTGTGTGTGTCAGTGTGTGTCAGTATGTGACTGTTGTCTCAGGTGTGCTGGAGTCTGGGACAGTCAGAGAGAGACAGTGTGTGTGACTGTGTGTGTCAGTGTGTGACTGTTGTCTCAGGTGTGCTGGAGTCTGGGACAGTCAGTGTGTGTCAGTGTGTGTCAGTGTGTGTGTCAGTGTGTGTGTGTCAGTGTGTGTGTCAGTTGTCTCAGGTGTGCTGGAGTCTGGGACAGTCAGAGAGAGACAGTGTGTGTGTCAGCGTGTGACTGTGTGTGTCAGTGTGTGTGTCAGTGTGTGACTGTTGTCTCAGGTGTGCTGGAGTCTGGGACAGTCAGTGTGTGACTGTGTGTGTCAGTGTGTGACTGTGTGTGTCAGTGTGTGACTGTGTGTGTCAGTGTGTGACCGTTGTCTCAGGTGTGCTGGACTCTGGGACAGTCAGTGTGTGTCAGTGTGTGTCAGTGTGTGTCAGTGTGTGTCAGTTTGTGACTGTATGTGTCAGTGTGTGACTGTTGTCTCAGTTACTGCTGCAAGAGCAGACTGGGAGTCGGCGAGAGAGAGACCCCACACACCAGTGTGTTAGAAACAGCTCGCCCACACTGCCTGTCCCAGAGCATCACTGAGCCAACAGCTGGAGCCCTGGGGCAGCGAGCAGAATATTCACTGAACGGACTCCTGCTGGCCCTTCCTCTCTGAGCACTGGTGCACCCTCCTCCTCCTCTCCCCCAGGGTGTGTTAATTACAGCCTGCTCAGCGCTGCAACCCGATCCAGGAATTGTGCTGTTTCCAGCGCGCTGCGGGCCCTAGGGTGGAGTGGAGTCAGCTCGATTGCTGTGGCCTCTGCCTCTCTGCTCCAGGGTCCCGGGTTCGTGTTTTGCCTGGGGGGGGGACTGTCTGGGTGGAGTTTGCATGTTCTCCCAGGGTGGGGCGGGAGTGTAGCCGGTCCTGGGTGGGTGAGGGCAGGGATCTGGACAGCTCCAGCCTGGGGCAGCAGGAGTTTCCTCCCCCTCCTCCCCCGCCTCTCTCGATGGGAGTTTCCCAAACCCAGGCTTTCCCCGGAGATCCGCAGGCACGGGCCCGTCCCGGCACGGCGCCCCACCCAGCCGGGGAGCGCACGGGACTTCGGGACCAGCCTGAGGGGACCGGAGACAGAGCCGCCCAAACCTGTTCCTGGGTCTCCAGCTCCGGCTGTCCCGCCACGAGGCTGTGCTGCCTGGGAGCCGCGTGAGATCAGGGTAAAAGCACAGTACAGCGCAGTAGAGCCCAGGGAGATCAGGGTAAAAGCACAGTACAGCGCAGTAGAGCCCAGGGAGATCAGGGTAAAAACACAGTACAGCGCAGTAGAGCCCAGTGAGATCAGGGTAAAAGCACAGTACAGCGCAGTAGAGCCCAGGGAGATCAGGGTAAAAACACAGTACAGCGCAGTAGAGCCCAGTGAGATCAGGGTAAAAGCACAGTACAGCGCAGTAGAGCCCAGGGAGATCAGGGTAAAAACACAGTACAGCGCAGTGAGATCAGGGTAAAAGCACAGTCCAGTGCAGTAGAGCCCAGTGAGATCAGGGTAAAAGCACAGGACAGCGCAGTAGAGCCCAGTGAGATCAGGGTAAAAGCACAGGACAGCGCAGTAGAGCCCAGTGAGATCAGGGTAAAAGCACAGGACAGCGCAGTAGAGCCCAGTGAGATCAGGGTAAAAGCACAGACTAGCGCAGTAGAGCCCAGTGAGATCAGGGTAAAAGCACAGTACAGCGCAGTAGAGCCCAGTGAGATCAGGGTAAAAGCACAGGACAGTGAGATCAGGAGAGTGGGTGCAGAGTGAGAGTGCAGCTGGTGTGTAGATTTGTACTGGTCTCGGGGCGTGAAGCTGTTTGCACTGTGAGAAATTCTGTTGCACAGCAATGTGTGGCCACTGTGTGAGCAGGGGAGAGAGGAATTCACAGGGCAGTGAGTTTGTTTGAGTGTGTCAGAGCATGCGTTCTGAGGGGGAGATCACAGGGGAGTGCCTCTGGGTGTGCGTGTCAGTGTGTGTGTGTGTCAGCTACAGGAGAGCGTGTGTGTGTGTCAGCTACAGGAGAGCGTGTGTGTGTGTCAGCTACAGGAGAGCGTGTGTGTGTGTCAGCTACAGGAGAGCGTGTGTGTGTGTCAGCTACAGGAGAGCGTGTCAGTGTGTGTGTGTGTCAGCTACAGGAGAGCGTGTCAGTGTGTGTGTGTGTCAGCTACAGGAGAGCGTGTCAGTGTGTGTGTGTGTCAGCTACAGGAGAGCGTGTGTGTGTGTCAGCTACAGGAGAGCGTGTGTGTGCGTCAGCTACAGGAGAGCGTGTCAGTGTGTGTGTGCGTCAGCTACAGGAGAGCGTGTCAGTGTGTGTGTGCGTCAGCTACAGGAGAGCGTGTCAGTGTGTGTGTGCGTCAGCTACAGGAGAGCGTGTCAGTGTGTGTGTGCGTCAGCTACAGGAGAGCGTGTCAGTGTGTGTGTGTGTCAGCTACAGGAGAGCGTGTCAGTGTGTGTGTGTGTCAGCTACAGGAGAGCGTGTCAGTGTGTGTGTGTGTCAGCTACAGGAGAGCGTGTCTGGGTGTGGCTGGGTTCAGACCTACCCCCAGGGGCAGAGAGATTTGTTTTTTTTTAGGCCGTGTGCAGCAGGAGCACTAATATATCCCAGCTGCCCTCTGTCGGCTGCTGAAGTTTTTCTAGCGTCAGAAACTGCGGCGCTGCAGGGTTCCAGCGCGTCGTCTCTCGTCACCGGTATGGGACACAGGGACACAGGACAGGTCCCAGACAAGAGCAGCTGCCCGACTGGCCTAGAGTAGCTGATTGATCCCAGAATCTCCTGCAGCCGTTTCCTGAGAGAAAGCAGAGTATAACCTGTGACAACAGGGCTGGGCAGCCTGTTCCCCACTCCCACCACCCTCTGTGTAAAGAAGAGCCTCCTGTTGTTGGTTTGCAGTGCTTCTCCTTGAGCCCTGTGGGCGGTGCTTCACGCTTGATTTTGATGCTCGCTGGGCTGGGTCTGTTGATGCCCCTGAGGATTTTGAACACTTACTGTATTTATAATAATAATAATAGTTTATTAATCATCATAGTTTCTATTTATAAAGCACCTTTCCAAATCCAAGAATGCTGTACATAGTGATAAAAAAACAATAAATAAAAATCAATAAAATAAAACAAGAACATACCAGACAAAACTGTAAGCCAAGCGGACAGGAGCCAGGAGCCAGGAGCCAGTACAAGGCTGTTTCAGCTGCAGCTTTAGAAACAGTCGGAAGTGTCGCAGGACAGATCCCTGCTGCCTGAGGACAGGGCCCCTGTGATGGGACACGATGGAGCCGTCGTCTCAGGTGGATTTCTCAGACGCTCGCTCTGCCCCCAAGAGGCACCGTTTCTCTCTCTCACACACACACACACACACACACACACACACACACACACACACAGCACCACATAAACATAACATGAACAATAAACATAACATTACATAGGAGGCATCAGCCCCAACGTGCTCATTGCTCCTACAAGAATCCACACAGGTGACACAAGACCTTCGTGGCCTGCGTGTTTGCACGTAGCCACTAGTGGTAAAATTATTTTATTCCACGTCATTTATAGATTTCTTTTGTTCTGTCTCACCATGCATGCATGGTTTCTTAAGGGGTTCATGTTGTGTCGAAGGATGTTGTGTGACTTGTGTCTTTACCTGCCTGCAAAGCGAATTTCCTGTCTGGGACAATGCCAGGGGGTCAGTGCTGCTGTGTTAGTCTCCTCTGAGGAAGACCAAAGAGGTTCAGTCCTCTCGGCCTGTCGGGAAAGGCCGTCCCGCAGTGGAATACGGCAGCGGTGTAATGACAAGGGGTCGCCACTAGGTGCCGCCAATGTGCAGGGCGAAAGCTGGGCTGTAGTTCACCTATTGCAGGTGATTGTGAAACGGTGGAATGCAAGGGGGTTCTGTCATTTGCAGGGGACGGGGGTCAGGTGGCATTCCAGGTCCCTCGCGGTGTAACACGTGCTTTATTTTGTCGCACGCCGCTGTGCTTTTCCGCCGTTTGACCTGGTCCTCATCGGCGGTGTTGCCCATGGTAACCTGTAACCTGTAACTGGCATTGCACTCTGAACCCCCATGGGTGTGTTTCTCTTCTCTTTCCAGCAGGGGATGCTGTCCTGGCCGGATCTGTACCCTCCTCCTCCTCCTCCCTTCTGATTGGGCCGCGCTGTCCCAGTGCTGTTCTGTGATTGGCCACTGCTGCTCCGCTGTTGGGCTCTGATTGGTTGCTACTGTCTCCTTGCTGTGCCTCTGCCGTTGTTGGGCTGGTCTCTACTGGTCCTGCGTCACGCTGTAATCGGCGCGATTTCTCCCTCCGGCCATCGCCGTGTTCCCCAACGGGCCCTGTTGTTCTGTTGCAGTCGTCTGCCGTCTGACTGAGACTCTTACTGATCTGCTATTGGCTCCCTCTTCTGCCTGGTTCCTCGTGATTGGCTTTGTCCTTTCCCCCGCCCTGCTCTGTGATTGGCTCTCCCCAGCTCTGTCTGCGATCTGATTGGCTCCGTTTGGCCCTTTGGGTTCTACAGTTGGCACAAGAGGCGGTCTGCGATTGGCTCCCTCTGTCCCTGCCTGCTGTCTGATTGGTTCATTCCGGCCTTGCCTGCTGTCTGATTGGTCCCCGGTGCGCTAGTGGGCGGACATGGCGGTGGTGGAGCAGGTGTTTGCCTCGGGCATGGCGGCGCGTCTGCGGAGCCAGTGGGACCGGGAGGGCGGTCTGGGTCAGCACCACCAGGCTGTCAAGTACCTGGGCCAGGACTACGAGACGCTCCGGGACCACTGCCTGCAGAACCGGACCCTGTTCAAAGATGACGCGTTCCCCGCCGAGCCGTCCTCGCTGGGCTTCAAGGAGCTGGGGCCCCGGTCCGGCAAGACGCAGGGCGTCCAGTGGCTGAGGCCCGGGGTGAGAATCTGACAGCTGGACAGAGCGTTTCTCCACTGCGTCCAGCGAGTCTGTACCCCAGGGGTGTCTGTACCCCAGTGTGACCAGTAAGAGTCTGTACCCCAGGGGTGTCTGTACCCCAGTGTGACCAGTAAGAGTCTGTACCCCAGCGTGTCTGTACCCCAGTGTGTCCAGTAAGAGTCTGTACCCCAGGGGTGTCTGTACAGTGTGTCCAGTAAGAGTCTGTACCCCAGGAGTGCCTGTACAGTGTGTCCAGTAAGAGTCTGTACCCCAGGGGTGTCTGTACAGTGTGTCCAGTAAGAGTCTGTACCCCAGCGTGTCTGTACCCCAGTGTGACCAGTAAGAGTCTGTACCCCAGGGGTGTCTGTACAGTGTGTCCAGTAAGAGTCTGTACCCCAGGAGTGCCTGTACAGTGTGTCCAGTAAGAGTCTGTACCCCAGGGGTGTCTGTACAGTGTGTCCAGTAAGAGTCTGTACCCCAGCGTGTCTGTACCCCAGTGTGACCAGTAAGAGTCTGTACCCCAGGGGTGTCTGTACCCCAGTGTGACCAGTAAGAGTCTGTACCCCAGTGTGTCCAGTAAGAGTCTGTACCCCAGGGGCGTCTGTACCCCAGTGTGTCCAGTAAGAGTCTGTACCCCAGCGTGTCTGTACCCCAGTGTGTCCAGTAAGAGTCTGTACCTCAGCGTGTCTGTACAGTGTGTCCAGTAAGAGTCTGGACCCCAGGGGTGTCTGTACCTCAGCGTTTCTGTACAGTGTGTCCAGTAAGAGTCTGGACCCCAGGGGTGTCTGTACAGTGTGTCCAGTAAGAGTCTGGACCCCAGCGTGTATCTGTCCTCTGAGGGCAGTGTACTGCAGAGTCCAGTTAATTGTCCTTCCTCCTCTCTCTGTAGGATATCTGCTCGAACCCGCAGTTCATTGTGGGCGGAGCCACGCGTACCGACATCTGTCAGGGAGCTCTGGGTGAGCTGCGCCGGTGACCCTGTGTGTTGGGAGGTCAGGGTAGTGGGGAAGATAAGACAGTGGGACTTTTCTGTCATCGTCAGCCACCATCTCTCTCTCGCTCTTTCTGTCTCTCTGACACGCAGACGTGCCTTCATCTCTCTCCGTACCTTCCTCAGCCCTCCTCTCTCTCACTGCTCTCCCTCTCTATCCTGGGTTGTCTCTGGGGCTGCGTTGTCCTGGGGTGTCTCTGGGGTGTGTATCTCTGGAGTGTCCCTAGGGCTGCGTTGTGCTGGGGTGTGTGTCTCTGGGGTGTGTATCTCTGGGGTGTCCCTGGGGCTGCGTTGTGCTGGGGTGTGTGTCTCTGGGGTGTGTATCTCTGGGGTGTCCCTGAGGCTGCGTTGTGCTGGGGTGTGTGTCTCTGGGTCACAGCGCGCTGTGTGTGCCCTGTTGACACTGGGTACACCAGGTTCGGACACGCCCTCTCACTGGCTTGCTCTGGGCATTTTTAGGGGCTGCGTGTCCTCTTTCCTTCCCTCTCTCGGGGTCTCGCCCTCTCCGATACAAACCCCTCTCCCCAGCCTCCCATCATGACTGCCCCCTCTGTACAGCTGCACATGTGACGTCGACCCCTGACCCCCTCCTGACCCTGTGACCTCCTGTCTCCTAGGCGACTGCTGGCTGCTGGCGGCGATCGCTTCTCTGACTCTGAACGATACGGTGCTCCATCGGGTGGTGCCCCACGGGCAGAGCTTCCAAAGCCAGTATGCTGGCATCTTCCACTTCCAGGTACCCCCCTGCGACCCTCCTCCTGCTTCCCCGAACTGCCAGCGCTGTACCTACCCCTCCCCTCTCTCCCAGTGCCCCAGGGGCGTCGTGTCTGCCCCAGCTGTTGCGCCTGTCCGCTCTGTGACTTCCCAGCTACACGAGCAGGACTATATTTACACGCGGTATTTATAGAGGACCCTCGCACATCACAGACACGCCGCTGTCCCATAATCCTCTTCACCCTCCGCCGCCCCTTCCCTTATTAATACCACAGAGGTACTGATTTTCACACCCGGCTCGGCCACTGGTTCTGGTCCGGTTCTGTTAGACCGGGAGGACAGCTGGTCCAAAGTGGTTCAGGTCCGGTTCTGTTAGACCGGGAGGACAGCTGGTCCCCAGTGGTTCAGGTCCGGTTCTGTTAGACTGGGAGGACAGCTGGTCCAGTGGTTCAGGTCCAGTTCTGTTAGACCGGGAGGACAGCTGGTCCGGTGGTTCAGGTCTGGTCTTGTTAGATCAGGTGGACAGCTGGTCCAGTGGTTCAGGTCCGGTCTTGTTGGACCAGGAGGCCAGCGGGTCCGGTGGTTCAGGTCCGGTCCTGTTGGACCAGGAGGACAGCTGGTCCGGTGGTTCAGGTCCGGTCCTGTTGGACCCGGAGGACAGTGGTTAGTTCACAGTCTCCTGCTTGTTCCTCCACTGCCCTGTCAGCTGGAATCCCTCCTGTGGGCTTGCCCGTTGCGGGGGGGTGATGAGACATGAGTCGAGACCTGCCTGCTCTGCCCTCCAGCCAACCGCTAATCATAGCACCAGGCCCGCGGTGTCTCGTGACGGATCAGACATGCGTTAGACATGCCTGGCCTGGGACACGAGCCGGACAGCTCACCAGCTCTGTCCCGCGGCCCAGCTGGCTGTCACATCCCCAGAACCGCTCCAGGGCTGGGTGACTGGGCTGGTCTGGTCAGGGGTGCCGGTGTGTGGTTTCACATGGGGTGTCCGCTGGCTGCCTCAGCCCCGCAGTGGGCACAGCTCCCAGATTTCAGGAAGATACAGGCCTGCAATGCAGAGAGATCTGTCCATCTCTCTCTCTCTCTCTCTCTCTCTCAATTCAATTCAATTCAAGGTGCTTTATCAGCATGACCGAGGGGTACAATCAGTGTTGCCAAAGCAGATAAAAATAATAAAATGAACATGGAACAAAACACAAAATAAAAGTAGAATAAAACCTACAGACATATTACAGACATTTACAACAGAGACATGTCATAAAGTATTTACTGTACATATACTGTAAACATATTGAGCATTATTGGGAGACAGACTCACTGTTCCTCAGGCTGGGACAGGAGATCACACACTGGGCTGCCAGTTCTCTCTCTCTGGGACGTGAAGATGGCCAGCTATAATGGTAGCTGATGCACGGCTATAATGATTGTTGAAGCCTGACCTCTGGTGGCCACCTGCTGCAACTGCACCCGGGGGACGAGCCCGGACTCCACTGTCCTGCTTGTGAGAAGTGGGATTATAAAGCACACCAGTTCCCATGTCCTTGAAGGGCAGGAGCCTGTAACTACTCTTAGGGAGGTACTGTAAGGAAACTGCTATCGTTATCCTGCAGTTTGTCACTGAACTTTTCCAGGCACACAACTCCTCTTCTACTCTTTGCGTACAGAAGCTTAAATACCCTGTGCTGCTCCTGGTTCCTCCTCCTCCTCTTGTTGATCATGAAGAGCAGTGTCTGTATTTGGTTTTCCCAGGAGATTGGAACGTTTCGGTGGAAACCAGGATGCTGTGCTCCTGCCTTCTGTAGAAATCTCTTCGCATGGTCCTTCAGCATGCACTGTGCATTGCTGTCCAATCGGATTGGTTTCTGGGCTGCAGGCGGGAGGGCGGCCATGTTTGTAGTCCTGGGGGGCAGGGGGCCTTGTAGTCCTGTGACGCGCGGTGTGTCCGTGTGCTCTTGCCGTAGTTCTGGCAGTTCGGCGAGTGGGTGGACGTGGTGATCGATGACCGGCTGCCGGCGCGAGACGGGAAGCTGCTGTTCGTGCACTCGGCCGAGGGGAACGAGTTCTGGAGCGCCCTGCTGGAGAAGGCCTACGCCAAGTGAGCAGGGAGGAGGGGGGAGATCGGGGAGGGGCAGTTATACAGGGAGGGGCAGCAGCAGGAGCTCGAGGAGGGGCAGTTATACAGGGAGGGGCAGCAGCAGGAGATAGGGGAGGGGCAGTTATACAGGGAGGGGCAGCAGCAGGAGCTCGGGGAGGGGCAGTTATACAGGGAGGGGCAGCAGCAGGAGATCGGGGAGGGGCAGTTATACAGGGAGGGGCAATTATAGGGTTAGGGAAGGGGCAGTTATACAGGGAGGGGCAATTATAGGGTTAGGGAAGGGGCAGTTATACAGGGAGGGGCAGTTATAGGGTTAGGGAAGGGGCAGTTATACAGGGAGGGGCAGTTATAGGGTTAGGGAAGGGGCAGTTATACAGGGAGGGGCAGTTATAGGGTTAGGGAAGGGGCAGTTATACAGGGAGGGGCAGCAGCAGGAGATCGGGGAGGGGCAGTTATACAGGGAGGGGCAGTTATAGGGTTAGGGAAGGGGCAGTTATACAGGGAGGGGCAGCTGCAGGAGATCGGGGAGGGGCAGTTATAGGGTTAGGGAAGGGGCAGTTACACAGGGAGGAGCAGCAGCAGGAGCTCGGGGAGGGGCAGTTATACAGGGAGGGGCAGTTATAGGCTTAGGGAAGGGGCAGTTACACAGGGAGGGGCAGTTATAGGCTTAGGGAAGGGGCAGGGGGAGAAGCTGCACGCTGGCCTGACCTGCCCCCCCCCCCCCCCCCCAGGGTGAACGGCTGCTACGAGGCTCTGTCCGGGGGCAGCACCTCGGAGGGGTTCGAGGACTTCACGGGCGGCGTGACGGAGATGTACGAGCTGAGGAAGCCGCCCTCCGACCTCTTCACCATCGTCTCCAAGGCCGTGGAGCGGGGCTCCCTGCTGGGCTGCTCCATCGACGTGAGTGGGGGGCCGGGGCGGCGGTCCGGTCAGTACCTGCTCGGGGGGACCCCACTGCCCGCAGCCGCGTCGGCAGGTTTTCCCAGTAAGAGCCGGCGCCGCGCTGGGCTCCGGACCCGGCTAGCGGACGTCTCCCCGGGGAGACAGGACAGAGGGCATTGAAGTGAAAAACACTGTTACCCTCCTTTCCTGAGAGAGGCCTCCTGTCTGTGTGTGCCCTTGTGGGTAATGAGTAGCTGATCGATCATCCCTTTCTTCAGATCGATCGTTGTTTCTTGGGAGGAGCTGGGGTATCGGCTCACAACCACAGGGCTTGTTCCCCCCTCCCACCTCCCCTTAGTGTAAAGAGATGCCTCCCGCTCTTGGTTTTGAAATGCGCCTGTCTGTAATTACACGGTTACCGGTCCGCGGGAGTAATCGGCGACGCTATTTGTAGGGTCGTTGTCGCGGGAACGTTCGCCCTGCGTTGCCGGGAGACGGTAACCGTGCCGCCGTGTCTTCCCTGTCGCCAGATCACCAGCAACCTGGACATGGAGGCCGTGACCTTTAAGAAGCTGGTGAAGGGCCACGCCTACTCCGTGACGGGCGTGGAGGAGGTGAGGGCTCGGCCAATCCGCTTACACTTCCTGTATAAGCCATACCCCTTCCTCTTTCTCCCTCTCTCCTTCCTCCTGTGCCTCACCGTCTCCCTAACCAGCAGCACACTGAGCCAAGTCAGGCTGTGAACCAGAGCCAGGGGCCGATGTGCAGCTGATTCTTGAGAGAAACCAAGGTATCGGCTTCAACAGCGGGGCTGGGCTACCTGTTCCACTCCCCCACCACCCTCGGTGTCCAGTAGCTCGTGCCCTCTGGTTTGTGTCCCACTGCTCATTCTGAAGGGATCGGGGGCTCCTGTCCGACAGCGGGGAGACGGGGGTCTCCAGGCCGGTGTTCTGTCCTCTGGGGTGTCCTCGCTCTGGAATGGGAGCCCCCACACTCATCTGCTCTCCCCCTCTCCTGTCCGGTACCGTCCCGCAGGTGGTGCGCAGGGGCCTGCCCACCAAGCTGGTCCGGATCCGGAACCCCTGGGGAGAGGTGGAGTGGACCGGAGCCTGGAGTGACAAGTGAGGGAGGGGGGAGGGGGAGGAGGAGGAGGGGGGAGACAGGGAGAGGGGGAGGAAGGCAGACTGGGGGAGAGGGGCGTGAGGGTGACTGAGGCAGCGGCGGGGGGAGAGGGGGGGCCGTGGCATTTTAGTCGTGCAGCCTTGCAGCGCTTGGGTCAGAGTCTTCTGTGGGGAGTTTGCGTGTTGTCCCTGGGTCCTCGTGGGTTTTCTCCGATAGCGGAGGGGTGGACGGAGGGAGGAGAGAAAGAGAGGAGCAGGGACGGGGGGCGTGGCTGTAGCGGAGGCCGGGCGGGCCTTGTTGATCAAAGGGGGCGGGGCCACAGCGGAGTCTGGGCGGGCGTGTCGGTCGAAGGGGGCGGGGTCACACCGGAGGCTGGGCGGGGCGTGTCGGTCGAAGGGGGCGGGGCCACAGCGGAGACTGGGCGGGGCGTGTCGGTCGAAGGGGGCGGGGCCACAGCGGAGACTGGGCGGGGTGTGTCAGTCGAAGGGGGGCGGGGCCACGGCGGAGGCGGGGCGGGGCGTGACGGTCGAAGGGGGCGGGGCCGTGCCTGCAGGGGTTAACGAGCGCTCTCCTCCCGCAGCTCCACGGAGTGGAACAGCGTGGACCCGTCCGTCAGGAGCCGTCTGCAGAACCGGAGCGAGGACGGGGAGTTCTGGTCAGTCCGCCAGCCCGCCGGGGTCCGCCTGTCCGCTAGAGTCTGTCTGCTGGTCACTCACCCCCCCCCTCCTCCTCCTCCTCCCCGCAGGATGTCGTTCACTGACTTCCTGCGGGAGTTCAGCCGGCTGGAGATCTGCAACCTGACGCCGGACACGCTGCAGTGCGCCCGCGTGCGGAAGTGGAACACCACGCTGTACGGGAGCAGCTGGAGGAGGGGCAGCACTGCGGGGGGCTGCAGGAACTTCCCTGGTACAGCGGGGAGAGGGGGCATACACTGGGGAGGGGAGGGAGAGACTGCAGGGAGAGGGGGCACACACTGGGGAGGGGAGGGAGAGACTGCAGGGAGGGGAGGCACAGACTGGAGAGGGGAGGGAGAGACTGCAGGGAGGGGAGGCACACACTGGGGAGGGGAGGGAGACTGGAGAGGGGAGAGAGAGACTGCAGGGAGGGGAGGCACAGACTGGAGGGGGGAGGGAGAGACTGCAGGGAGGGGAGGCACAGACTGGAGAGGGGAGGGAGAGACTGCAGGGAGGGGAGGCACAGACTGGAGAGGGGAGGGAGAGACTGGAGTGAGGAGAGGGACTGCAGGGAGGGGAGGCACAGACTGGAGAGGGGAGAGAGACTGGAGTGAGGAGAGGGACTGCAGGGAGGGGAGGCACAGACTGGAGAGGGGAAGGAGACTGCAGGGAGGGGAGGCACAGACTGGAGAGGGGAGGGAGAGACTGCAGGGAGGGGAGGCACAGACTGGAGGGGGGAGGGAGACTGGAGAGGGGAGAGAGAGACTGCAGGGAGGGGAGGCACAGACTGGAGGGGGGAGGGAGACTGGAGCGAGGAGAGGGACTGCAGGGAGGGGAGGCACAGACTGGAGAGGGGAGAGAGAGACTGCAGGGAGGGGAGGCACAGACTGGAGAGGGGAGAGAGAGACTGCAGGGAGGGGAGGCACAGACTGGAGGGGGGAGGGAGAGACTGCAGGGAGGGGAGGCACAGACTGGAGAGGGGAGAGAGAGACTGCAGGGAGGGGAGGCACAGACTGGAGGGGGGAGGGAGAGACTGCAGGGAGGGGAGGCACAGACTGGAGAGGGGAGGGAGAGACTGCAGGGAGGGGAGGCACAGACTGGAGGGGGGAGGGAGAGACTGCAGGGAGGGGAGGCACAGACTGGAGAGGGGAGGGAGAGACTGCAGGGAGGGGAGGCACAGACTGGAGAGGGGAGGGAGAGACTGGAGGGGGGAGGGAGAGACTGCAGGGAGGGGAGGCACAGACTGGAGAGGGGAGAGAGAGACTGCAGGGAGGGGAGGCACAGACTGGAGGGGGGAGGGAGAGACTGCAGGGAGGGGAGGCACAGACTGGAGAGGGGAGAGAGAGACTGCAGGGAGGGGAGGCACAGACTGGAGAGGGGAGGGAGAGACTGCAGGGAGGGGAGGCACAGACTGGAGGGGGGAGGGAGAGACTGCAGGGAGGGGAGGCACAGACTGGAGAGGGGAGGGAGAGACTGCAGGGAGTGGAGGCACAGACTGGAGGGGGGAGGGAGACTGGAGAGGGGAGAGAGAGACTGCAGGGAGGGGAGGCACAGACTGGAGGGGGGAGGGAGACTGGAGCGAGGAGAGGGACTGCAGGGAGGGGAGGCACAGACTGGAGAGGGGAGAGAGAGACTGCAGGGAGGGGAGGCACAGACTGGAGAGGGGAGAGAGAGACTGCAGGGAGGGGAGGCACAGACTGGAGGGGGGAGGGAGAGACTGCAGGGAGGGGAGGCACAGACTGGAGAGGGGAGGGAGAGACTGCAGGGAGGGGAGGCACAGACTGGAGGGGGGAGGGAGAGACTGCAGGGAGGGGAGGCACAGACTGGAGAGGGGAGGGAGAGACTGCAGGGAGGGGAGGCACAGACTGGAGGGGGGAGGGAGACTGGAGAGGGGAGAGAGAGACTGCAGGGAGGGGAGGCACAGACTGGAGGGGGGAGGGAGACTGGAGCGAGGAGAGGGACTGCAGGGAGGGGAGGCACAGACTGGAGAGGGGAGAGAGAGACTGCAGGGAGGGGAGGCACAGACTGGAGAGGGGAGAGAGACTGGAGAGAGGAGAGGGACTGCAGGGAGGGGAGGCACAGACTGGAGAGGGGAGGGAGAGACTGCAGGGAGGGGAGGCACAGACTGGAGGGGGGAGGGAGAGACTGCAGGGAGGGGAGGCACAGACTGGAGAGGGGAGAGAGAGACTGCAGGGAGGGGAGGCACAGACTGGAGGGGGGAGGGAGACTGTGGGGAGGGGAGGCACAGACTGGAGAGGGGAGAGAGACTGCAGGGAAAGGAGACGCACACAGGAGGGAGGAGGGACAGACTGAAAAGAGAAGGAAAAGACAGAGGGGGAGACAGGAGAGAGACTGAAGGGAGAGGAGGCACAGACAGGAGAGAGAGAGAGGAAGGCCACAGGGAAAGTGGGGGCGAATTTACTCCAATGTTCACCCCCGTGTCCCCCTCTCCTCTTCAGCAACCTTCTGGATCAACCCCCAGTTCAAGGTGGCCCTGAAGCACCCCGACACCGACTCGGACGAGTCGGGCTGCAGCTTCCTGGTGGCGCTGATGCAGAAGGACCGCCGCCGGCAGCGCAAGGAGGGCGCGGACATGGAGACCATCGGATTCGCCATCTACGACGTGAGCGGCGGGGGCGGGGCTGGGGGGCGGGGGCGGGGCAGGGGAGTGGCCTCAGCCGAGGTGGGAGGGGTCACACCGCCCTAGCCTTATATGGTGTGAAGGGGGTGGGGTTAAGAGGTTTAGAGGGAGGGGCCCAGCTGCAGATTGGCTCTTCTCTTGATGGCGTGGGCGGGGCCAGGCAGAGGAGTGGAGCCTCTGGTGGTCAGAGAGGGAGACTGGCTCGGAAGTTGCCCAGCTGGGGAGCGGGCGGTAGGTTTTAATACTGACACCCTTCTCTCGTCTCTCTCTCTCTCAGGTGCCTGATGAGGTATGTCCATCATCGCCGAGCGACACTCTCCGAGAGAGCTGTTTGTCTCTCCGCTGCCCCGTTGGTCAGTAACGCGCCCGCTGTGTGCGGCGGAGAGCGACCGTCCAGCAGCAGTGTCCACTCTGGCGTACGGTGCGGCACGGTACCGTGGGTGGTCACCTCCCATGTCCTCTCTCTCTCTCTCTCTCTCTCCCAGTACAAGGGTCAGTCGGGAGTGCACCTGAAGAGGGACTTCTTCCTCACCCACGGGTCGCGGGCCCGGTCCGAGCTCTTCATCAACCTGCGGGAGGTCAGCTCGCGGTTCTGCCTGCCGGCCGGCGAGTACATCATCGTCCCGTCCACCTTCGAGCCCAACAAGGAGGCCGACTTCGTGCTCAGGGTCTTCTCTGAGAAGCCTGCCGACCACGAGTGAGTGAGGGAGGGACAGAGGGGACTTCTCACTGCAGCCCTGGGGTCAGGGGTCAGGGGTCAGAGGGGACTGTCCACTGCAGCCCTGGGGTCAGGGGTCAGGGGTCAGAGGGGACTGTCCACTGCAGCCCTGGGGTCAGGGGTCAGGGGTCAGAGGGGACTGTCCACTGCAGCCCTGGGGTCAGGGGTCAGGGGACAGAGGGGACTGTCCACTGCAGCCCTGGGGTCAGGGGTCAGGGGTCAGAGGGGACTGTCCACTGCAGCCCTGGGGTCAGGGGTCAGGGGTCAGAGGGGACTGTCCACTGCAGCCCTGGGGTCAGGGGTCAGGGGTCAGAGGGGACTGTCCACTGCAGCCCTGGGGTCAGGGGTCAGGGGTCAGAGGGGACTGTCCACTGCAGCCCTGGGGTCAGGGGTCAGAGGGGACTGTCCACTGCAGCCCTGGGGTCAGGGGTCAGAGGGGACAGTTGAGGGGGGAGTGCAGCAAGAGTCTGAGTAACCATGACTCTCTCCACAGGGAGCTGGATGATGAAATCTCAGCTGACCTGCCTGCAGAGGTAAGACAGACACCTGGACACGCCCACCCTCCCCCAGACACGCCCACTGACGGGCCCCAAAAGACACGCCCACTGACGGGCCCCAAAAGACACGCCCACTGACGGGCCCCAAAAGACACGCCCACTGACGCCCCCAAAAGATGCCCCCCCTCCCAGACACGCCCACTGACGGGCCCCAAAAGACACACTCACTGACGCCCCCAAAAGACGCCCCCCCTCCCAGACACGCCCAGTGACGGCCCCCAAAAGACACCCCCCTCCCAGACATGCCCACTGATGCCCCTCCCAGACACGCCCACTGACAGCCCCAAAAGACACGCCCACTGACGCCCCCAAAAGATGCCCCCCCTCCCAGACACGCCCACTGACGGCCCCAAAGTCATGCCCATCAGCTGCCTGACCAACACTAACGAGTGACCAACTGTGGTCAGACAGAGGGGGGTTTGCACTGACCCAGGCCTTTCTGTGTGTGTCTGTGTGTGTCTGTGTGTGTCTGTGTGTGTCTGTGTGTGTCTGCGTGTTCACAGGTCGCACTGAAGGAGAGCCAGATCGACGAGGGGTTCAAGACTCTGTTCAGGCAGCTGGCCGGAGCGGTGAGCACACGCACACGCACACGGGGGGGGTGGGGGGGCGACCCCAGTTCCTCACTTGCTCACTTGTGCGTCTGTGTCCCCAGGACATGGAGATCAGTGTGACGGAGCTGCAGACGATCCTGAACAGGATCATCTCGAAGCGTGAGTCCGGAGAGGGTGGGGGTGGGAGGGGGAATGGAGGTGGGGGGGGGGCGGGGGCTAGAGACATGGCTCCATCCTGACTGACCTCGGAGGCGAGCCGGAGGGGTGTTTGTGCCTGCTCCAGTTTGTGCCTGGTGCTGTGCTTTTTTTGTCTCTCCCTCCTCGCTGATCCCAGGCTCTCTGTCCCTCTGTCCCTCCCAGACAAGGACCTGAAGACGGACGGGTTTGGGAAGGAGGCGTGCCGCAGTATGATCAACCTCATGGACGTATCCTTCGGCCCCCGCTGCTCTGTGAGGCTGGCCGCTGACGAGCCCAGCTTCATGCACTGCTCCTGCTGTGGAACCTGCCGCCGGGCTGTGTGTGTGTGTGCGCGTCTCCGCGTGTGCGCGTCTCTGTGAGTGTGTGGCTGTGTGTGGCTGTCTGCTCCTGACCTGTCTCTCTGCCCTGGACATCGAAGGAGGTCAAACGTACAGAGACAGGAATCTACCTGTGTCCACTTGTAACCCCTCAATCTCCCTCTCTGTCCCCATCATCCCTGAGTCTGTCCCCCCCCCCCTCTGTCTCTCTCTCTCTTTTGCTGTCCCTGTTCCCGTATCTCTCTGTCCCTGTCTCTCTCTCTCTCTCTGTCGCTGTCCCTGTCTCTGTGTCTCTCTGTCCCTGTCTCTCTCTCTGACTCTTTCTCTCTTTCCCTGTGTCTCTCTGTCCCTGTCTTTGTGTCTCCGTGTTGCTGTCTCTCTCTATCTTTCTCTCTCTCTCTCTGTCCCTGTGTCTCTCTGTTTCTCTCTGTCTCTCTGTCGCTGTCTCTCTCTCTCTCTTTCTCTCTCTCTGTGTCTCTCTGTCCCTGTCCTTGACTCAGCTGTGCTCAGAAAGATGGAAATGGAAAGCTGGGCCTGACGGAGTTCCATTTGCTGTGGGAGAAGATCAAGCACTACCTGGTGAGTGAAGACTGGACAGGAAACGTGGCCAGGCCGTGGGGTCGCAGTCCATCATTGTCCATCGCTGACCCCTGCCCTGCCTCTCTCTCTCTCAGACCATCTTCAGGAAGTTTGACCTGGACAAGTCCGGCACCATGAACTCCTACGAGATGCGCTTGGCGCTAGAGGCTACAGGTACAGACTCCTCCTCTACCGTATTCCCTTGTTCTCTCTGTTCCTGACTCTCTCTCTCTCCCTCTCAATTCAATTCAGTTCAATTCAAGGTGCTGTATCAGCATGACCGAGGGGTACAATCAGTGTTGCCAAAGCAAATAAAAATAATAAAATGATAACAAAACAAAACAAAAATTAAAAGTAAAATAAAATCTACAGACATATTACAACATATCATACTGTAAACATATTGAACATTATTGAGAGACGGGCTCACTGTTCCTCAGGCTGGGACAGGAGGTCACACACTGTATTATTATTATTGAGAGACAGGCTCACTGTCTGTTCCTCAGGCTGGGACAGGAGATCACACACTGTATTATTATTATTGAGAGACAGGCTCACTGTCTGTTCCTCAGGCTGGGACAGGAGATCACACACTGTATTATTATTATTGAGAGACAGGCTCACTGTCTGTTCCTCAGGCTGGGACAGATCACACACTGTATTATTATTATTGAGAGACAGGCTCACTGTCTGTTCCTCAGGCTGGGACAGGAGATCACACACTGTATTATTATTATTGAGAGACAGGCTCACTGTCTGTTCCTCAGGCTGGGACAGATCACACACTGTATTATTATTATTATTGAGAGACAGGCTCACTGTCTGTTCCTCAGGCTGGGACAGGAGATCACATACCTCTCGCTCTCTGTTCCTGCCTCTCTCTCAGTTCCCTCTCTCCCTTGTTCTCTCTGTTCCTGACTCTCCCTCTCTCCTGTCTCCCAGGGTTCAAGCTGAACAACCACCTCTTCCAGCTCATTATCCTGCGCTACACGGAGCCCGACCTGTGTGTGGACTTCGACAACTTCGTCAGCTGCCTGATCCGGCTGGAGACCATGTTCAGTGAGTCCTGGTGTGGGGGGGGGGGGAGACACGGCGCCCCCCTGTGGCGAGCCAGCAGGGCGGCGCTCGGAGCGCTCTGAAAGTTTCCTTGGATCTGGGAGCGAGCTGTGTGCTGATTGGCTGTCTCTGCCTCTTGTCCGTGCGCAGAAACCTTCAAGACCCTGGACACGGACGCCGATGGGGTCATCTCGCTGAACTTCGTCCAGGTACGGTGTGCCCCCTGCCCCCTCCTGCCCCTCCTCCCCGCTGCCCCGTCTCACGCGGTGTCTCTCTCTCTCTCTGCAGTGGATCAGCTTCACCATGTTCGCCTAGACCGAGGCCCACGGCTGCTCGACCCCCGACCCCCGACCCCGCGGCCCGACCTCTTCACCTCTGACCTTTCTCGGAACGTGCCTTTTTTTTTTTGGGTGGTGGGACTCCAGTGCACTTTTTGTATCCTCTCTCTCCACCACGCCCGCTTGGATCGTACACTTCTGCCGCTACTGCCTGTCTCCAGCCAAGCCTCAGTCACGGGTCCGGGCCAGGCTCTTGGGTCATCAGGTCCTAAAGCCGACCGGTTCCGGTATTAGCTCGCTTAAAGGACTGGTTCCAGCTGGCGGCTGGCAATCCGGACTCCTGACACGCACGGGTCTGATCCACTCCGGGTTGTGCCGAGTTCTCAGCTGAACCGGCTGGTAGCAGCTTGTGGACAAGGGGAGCACCTGGAGTGGATCACACAGGCTGCTGTGCAATAGTAGGGGCCCGACGGCGTTCTGAAACCTGGAGTGGATCAGGGTGTGGATCCCCTCTCCGAGCACGGAGGGCTCGATTGATAGCAATATAAAACGCGGAGTGGATCAGGGTGCTATGCCATGACTTTCTGATGTCACACGAGGGCGGCCTTGTATTTCTAGCAGCTGGTTTACAAATCGACCGAGCACTGTCTCTGTACCTCCTGCGCTGTCTTCACCACGCTGGGCCTGCCATGCCCCCCGATTCCCGTTTCTGAACGACACGGAAGCCCAGGGGTTGACCCCAGCGTCTTCTGTGATTGTTTCCGCCTGATCTGTCACCGGAGCCCCTAATTGCCTTAATTGATGTGCTTAATTGGGCCTTGATTGTCCTCCAGAGCGTTCCGTGATGCCAGCGTCTCTTGAGATGAGACTCGTGAGTGAGTCAGCTAGTCAGGGCGAGAGCTGGTTCGGACAGGCAGGCCTGAGTGACAAACACACACACGCACACACACACGCACGCACACACGCACTGAGAAAGAGGTCCACAGCTATCCTTGACCAGCGCTACAGCTGCACTGTATCCAGAGTTCGGAATGCCAAAGAGAATGCCTTTCTGCAACGTTATTTTATAAAGTAGGGATCTTCTGTGGGGTTAACTCCTTTGTCTTCTGCCTTTTTTTATTTTTAATGGAGAAAATAAATTTGTTTTAAACTTCATAATGGTTTTCGGTATTTTATTCAGTCAAATTAAGGGTCATAATCTAGACCCTGACGGTCTCTCTCCCTGACCTGTCTGTCTGAATCTGTCTCTCTGACTTGTCTGGCTCTCTCTCCCTGACCTGTCTGGCTGTCTGAATCTGTCTCTCTGACCTAGCTAGCTCTCTCTCTCTCTGACCTGTCTGTCTGTCTCTCTCTCTCTGACCTGTCTGTCTGAATCTGTCACTCTGACCTAGCTCGCTCTCTCTCTCTCTCTCTCTCTCTCTCTCTCTCTCTCTCTCTCTCTCTCTCTCTCTCTCTCTGACCTGTCTACAGATGTCTGGATCAGTGTAATCACATTCCAACAGATTCCTCGCACGTTTACAGAAACCAGAACAGTGACCAGCGCAGTAAGAGTTTGGAGGATCTGTGTTAATTATTGCAGTGCCCGGTGCCCAGCTCGTTAGTGCAATCTGGAGACGGGTCTGACGAGCATCAGTGTGACAGTACTGTCGGCAGCATGAGACACCGTTCAATCTCCCGGCAACGGGTGTGATGTCTCAGCCCTGACTACCCCTACTGCTTCTGTCTCCTTCGCCCTCTGTCTTCCTCTCCTTCTGTTCTTCTCTCTCTCTCTCCTGGTCTCACTCCCTCCTTTTCTCTCCCAGTCCTTACTCCCTGTCTCTCCCTCCCTGTCTCTGTCCATAGTCCTTGCTCCCTGTCTCACTCCATCTCCCCCTGTCTCTGTCTCACTCCCTCTCTCTCCTGGTCTCTGTCCCAGTCCTTGCTCCCTGTCTCACTCCCTCTCCCTCCCTCCCTGTCCCCCTCCCTGTCTCTGTCCCAGTCCTTTGCCCTACTGGCCCACAGACAATCATTACCAGGCTGGCTCTCAGGTACGTGACTGGGAGAGCAGGGTGCCGGCTCGCTGGACCTCACTGGGAATTGGCACAGCTCCCGACGAAGCTGGCCGCCAGAAACGACGCTGGCTTCCTCCTCGTGAGCTCATCGCAGTGTGCCACGCCCACGCCAGCGCCCGATGTTAATGGGGCGTGTCGCCTTAACGAGGCTGACGAGCCACTGTTTAACTGCGCTGTCCGCGAGAGGACTGTAAATCCTGCTGCATCACGGGGGCCTGGAAGAGAGTCAAAGATCCGTTATTATTGATGTGTGCCCTTAAAGCTGAGGAGTAAGAATCATTTTCTTATTGTTTCAGAACCCCTGGGGTCCAGACTCTTACTGGACACGCTGTACAGACACCCCTGGGGTACAGACTCTTACTGGGCACACAGTACAGACACCCCTGGGGTCCAGACTCATATTGGACACTCTACAGACACCCCTGGGGTACAGGCTCTGACTGGACACTCTGTGTCACAGGGTTGCTCTGTTTCACCGGACATTGATGAGTGAGGTCAGCTCCCGGCGGCCTGCGTCTTGCTCTGGGACTCTGTGCTGTGAAGGGGGCAGTGGAGCTGGAGAGCTCTCCTACTGGAGCACAGTGACTGGGGAAAAGGGGAATCACAGTTAGAGATTCTCCTGGACTTTGGAATCTTGTCATGAGGAGAAGGTCAATTGTTCCTGGCCTCCTCCTCCTCCTCCTCCGTAGGAGTCTGGCCAGGGACTCTCTCTCCCAGTGCCTCAGCTCTCACCACTAGCCCACACTGCCTCCCTCTCTCTCTCCCAGTGCCTCAGCTCTCACCACTAGCCCACACTGCCTCCCTCTCTCTCTCTCTCCCAGTGCCTCAGCTCTCACCACTAGCCCACACTGCCTCCCTCTCTCTCTCTCTCCCAGTGCCTCAGCTCTCACCACTAGCCCACACTGCCTCCCTCTCTCTCCCAGTTCCTGTAAGAACAACAATAATAATAACACTTCCTCACACTTCTGTTACTCTCTTCTGGACACCCCACTCAGAGCTCTGTACAGGTCATGGGGATCCCCTGCACCCCATGAGGGGTAAAGGCCAGGGGGGAATATGGCCAGGGCACTGGGGTAACACCCCTACTCTTTTTGAGAAAGACCCTGGGGTTTTTAATGACCGCAGAGAGTCAGGACCTCAGTTTTCTGTCTCTTGTCCTTGGACGCTGTAAGACTCCCCTGTCTCTATGGCTCCTGCTCCTGGCTTATTGTTTTACACGCCATGTTGCCCATTAATCCGCCCCCCCCACACGCATACCTCCCTCTCGCTTATAGTAAACCCAGAAAACAGTAACCAGTCCCACAGGATTATAGGAGTTTATGTAACCTGCTAGAAACACAGAGCAGAGTAGAAGCCTCTCGCTTGCTGGACGCTGAAGACTGACCGCACACAGCCTGCAGCTCGCTGGACACTGTAGACTGACCGCAGACAGCCTGCTCACTGGACACTGCAGACTGACCACACACAACCTGCTCACTGGACACTGAAGACTGACTGCACACAGCCTGCTCGCTGGACATTGAAGACTGACCGCACACAGCCTGCAGCTCGCTGGACACTGCAGACTGACCGCAGACAGCCTGCTCACTGGACACTGCAGACTGACCACACACAACCTGCTCACTGGACACTGAAGACTGACTGCACACAGCCTGCTCGCTGGACACTGAAGACTGACCGCACACAACCTGCTCGCTGGACACTGAAGCCTGACCACACACAACCTGCGGCTCGCTGGACACTGAAGCCTGACCACACACAACCTGCTCGCTGGACACTGAAGACTGACCACACACAACCTGCTCGCTGGACACTGAAGCCTGACCACACACAACCTGCGGCTCGCTGGACACTGAAGACTGACCGCACACAGCCTGCTCGCTGGACACTGCAGACTGACCCCACGCAGCCTGCGGCTCGCTGGACCCAGGGGTTTCTGGCCCCCGAACATCATTCCTGACTCGCTCATTCGCCCCGCCTGTCGCACCCGGACCTGAGGGGTGAGGCGTGAGGTCAGTCCAGCTGCGTGGTCCACGGTCAGCTGTCCACAGCGCTGTCCGTCAGCCGTCTGGTGGGGGGGTGTCCGAGAGGAGGCGGGGGGGCGCGCTCTTCCCGGGTTTTTCCCTTGCTGGTTCCTGCTCCCGGGAGCTCGGCGCATGGCCTTCGCGGACGTGCTGGAGCAGGTGGGCGGCACGGGCCGGTTCCAGGCGCTGCACGTGGTGCTGCTGGCGGCGCCCATGCTGCTGGCGGCCAGCCACAACCTGCTGCAGAACTTCGCGGCCGCCGTGCCCGCGCACCGCTGCCGCGCCCCCGCCAACCTGTCGCGCCTGGCGCTGGACGCCCGGGGCCGGCCGGCGCCCTGCCACAGGTTCGCCCCGCCGCGGTGGAACGGCAGCCACAACGGCTCGGACCCGGGGCTGGAGGCCTGCCAGGACGGCTGGGAGTACGACCTCTCGGAGATGAGCTCCACCGTGATCACTGAGGTACAGGGCCCGCCCCCTCCCCTCTCTCTCCCCCTGTCTCCTCTCTCCTCTCTCCTCTCTCTCCTCTCTCCCCCTGTCTCCTCTCGCCCCCTCCCCTCTCCTCCCTCGCCTCTCTCTCCCCCTGTCTCCTCTCTCCCCTCTCCTCTCGCCCCCTCCCCTCTCCTCCCTCCCCTCTCTCTCCCCCTGTCTCCTCTCTCCTCTCTCCTCTCTCTCCTCTCTCCCCCTGTCTCCTCTCGCCCCCTCCCCTCTCCTCCCTCGCCTCTCTCTCCCCCTGTCTCCTCTCTCCCCCTGTCTCCTCTCGCCCCCTCCCCTCTCCTCCCTCGCCTCTCTCTCCCCCTGTCTCCTCTCTCCCCTCTCCTCTCGCCCCCTCCCCTCTCCTCCCTCGCCTCTCTCTCCCCCTGTCTCCTCTCTCCCCTCTCCTCTCGCCCCCTCCCCTCTCCTCCCTCGCCTCTCCCTCCCCCTGTCTCCTCTCTCCCCTCTCTCCTCTCTCCCCCTGTCTCCTCTCGCCCCCTCCCCCCTCCCTCCCCCTGTCTCCTCTCGCCCCCTCCCCTCTCCTCCCTCGCCTCTCTCTCCCCCTGTCTCCTCTCTCCCCTCTCCTCCCTCGCCTCTCTCTCCTCTCTCTCCTCTCTCTCCCCCTGTCTCCTCTCTCCTCTCTCCTCTCTCTCCTCTCTCCCCCTGTCTCCTCTCGCCCCCTCCCCTCTCCTCCCTCGCCTCTCTCTCCCCCTGTCTCCTCTCTCCCCTCTCCTCTCGCCCCCTCCCCTCTCCTCCCTCGCCTCTCTCTCCTCTCTCTCCTCTCTCTCCCCCTGTCTCCTCTCTCCTCTCTCCTCTCTCTCCTCTCTCCCCCTGTCTCCTCTCGCCCCCTCCCCTCTCCTCCCTCGCCTCTCTCTCCCCCTGTCTCCTCTCTCCCCCTGTCTCCTCTCTCCCCTCTCCTCTCGCCCCCTCCCCTCTCCTCCCTCGCCTCTCCCTCCCCCTGTCTCCTCTCTCCCCTCTCTCCTCTCTCCCCCTGTCTCCTCTCGCCCCCTCCCCCCTCCCTCCCCCTGTCTCCTCTCGCCCCCTCCCCTCTCCTCCCTCGCCTCTCTCTCCCCCTGTCTCCTCTCTCCCCTCTCCTCCCTCGCCTCTCTCTCCTCTCTCTCCTCTCTCTCCCCCTGTCTCCTCTCTCCTCTCTCCTCTCTCTCCTCTCTCCCCCTGTCTCCTCTCGCCCCCTCCCCTCTCCTCCCTCGCCTCTCTCTCCCCCTGTCTCCTCTCTCCCCTCTCCTCTCGCCCCCTCCCCTCTCCTCCCTCTCCTCTCCTCTCCCTCCCCCTGTCTCCTCTCCCCCTCCCCTCTCCTCCCTCTCCTCTCCCTCTCTCCCATCTCCTCTCTCTCCCCGTCTCCTCTCGCCCCCTCCCCTCTCCTCCCTCGCCTCTCTCTCCCCCTGTCTCCTCTCTCCCCTCTCCTCTCGCCCCCTCCCCTCTCCTCCCTCGCCTCTCTCTCCCCCTGTCTCCTCTCTCCCCTCTCCTCTCGCCCCCTCCCCTCTCCTCCCTCGCCTCTCTCTCCCCCTGTCTCCTCTCTCCCCTCTCCTCCCTCGCCTCTCTCTCCTCTCTCTCCCCCTGTCTCCTCTCGCCCCCTCCCCTCTCCTCCCTCGCCTCTCTCTCCCCCTGTCTCCTCTCTCCCCCTGTCTCCTCTCTCCTCTCTCCCCTGTCTCCTCTCGCCCCCTCCCCTCTCCTCCCTCTCCTCTCCCTCCTCTCTCTCCCCCTGTCTCCTCTCCCTCTCTTTCCTTTCTCCCCCTGTCTCCTCTCCCTCTCTACCCTCTCCTCTCTCTCCCCCCGTCTCCTCTCTCCTCTCTCTCCCCTCTCTGACCATCCCTCTCTCCTCTCTCTCCCCTGTCTCCTCTCGCCCCCTCCCCTCTCCTCCCTCTCCTCTCTCTCCTCTCTCTCCCCGTCTCCCCTCTCCTCCCTCTCCTCTCTCTCCCCATCTCCCCTCTCTCCCCGTCTCCTCTCCCTCTCTCCCATCTCCTCTCTCTCCCCGTCTCCTCTCGCCCCCTCCCCTCTCCTCTCTCTCCTCTCTCTCCCCCTGTCTCCCCTCTCCTCCCTCTCCTCTCTCTCCTCTCTCTCCCCGTCTCCCCTCTCTCCCCTCTTCTCTCTCTCCCCGTCTCCTCTCCCTCTCTCCCATCTCCTCTCTCTCCCCGTCTCCTCTCGCCCCCTCCCCTCTCCTCTCTCTCCTCCCTCTCCTCTCCCTCCTCTCTCTCCCCCTGTCTCCTCTCCATCTCTCCTCTCTCCTTTCTCTCCCATCTCTGACCATCCCTCTCTCCTCTCTCTCCCCCTGTCTCCTCTCCCTCTCTCCCCCTGTCTCCTCTCCCTCTCTCCCATCTCCTCTCTCCCCCCTCTCTGACCATCCCCCTCTCCTCTCTCTCCTCCTCAGTGGGACCTCGTGTGTGACCTGCGCTCTCTGAAGCAGATGGGTCAAACCATCTACATGGGGGGGGTGCTGGTGGGTGCTGGTGTCTTTGGGAGCCTGTCAGACAGGTAAGTCCCGGTGCACACAGACACACCGCTCATGGCTCTAGGACTGTACCATCCCAATCCCCCCTTCTTCCCCTAGGCTGAATCAGCACCTGGAAACTATGTGTAAGTGCAGTTGAAACAGGAGGCATTTCTTTACACAAAGGGTGGTAGGAGCGTGGAACAATATAATTCACTCTCCTTTCTCTTCCTGTCTCTCACCCCTGCCCCTCCTATATCTCGGGCCCCTGCTCTCCCCCTCTCTCCCTCTCTCTTGCCCCCACCCCCCACTCCTGCCCCCTCCAGGTTTGGCCGGAAGTGGCTCATGCTGTCCGCTCACCTGCTCCTGGCTGTATCCGGTACCTGTGCTGCCTTCTCCCCCACCTTCCCTGCCTTCTGTGTCTTCCGGTTCGTGTGTGGAATGGCTCTGTCCGGCATTATGCTCAACTCCTTCTCCCTCAGTGAGTCTCCCTGCCAGCACATCTCTCCATATCAGTGCCTGTCTGTCTGTAGCAGTGCCTGTCTGTCTAGATCAGTACCTGTCTGTCTGTAGCAGTGCCTGTCTGTCTGTAGCAGTACCTACCTGTCTAGATCAGTGCCTGTCTGTCTGTAGCAGTGCCCGTCTGTCTAGATCAGTGCCTGTCTGTCTGTAGCAGTGCCTGTCTGTCTGTCTGTAGCAGTGCCTGTCTAGATCAGTGACTGTCTGTCTGTAGCAGTACCCGTCTGTCTGTAGCAGTGCCTGTCTGTCTAGATCAGTACCTGTCTGTGTGTAGCAGTGCATGTCTGTCTAGATCAGTACCTGTCTGTCTGTAGAAGTACCTGTCTGTCTAGGTCAGTACCTGTCTGTAGGAGTACCTGTCTGTCTGTAGCAGTGCCTGTCTGTCTGTCTGTAGCAGTGCCTGTCTAGATCAGTGCCTGTCTGTCTGTAGCAGTACCCGTCTGTCTGTAGCAGTGCCTGTCTGTCTAGATCAGTACCTGTCTGTGTGTAGCAGTGCATGTCTGTCTAGATCAGTACCTGTCTGTCTGTAGAAGTACCTGTCTGTCTAGGTCAGTAC
Source organism: Lepisosteus platostomus (assembly GCF_059453375.1). Classification (NCBI taxonomy): domain Eukaryota; kingdom Metazoa; phylum Chordata; class Actinopteri; order Semionotiformes; family Lepisosteidae; genus Lepisosteus; species Lepisosteus platostomus. The sequence goes on along the minus strand of NC_142626.1, from coordinate 833,939 downwards.
CTGTCTGTAGGAGTACCTGTCTGTCTGTAGCAGTGCCTGTCTGTCTAGATCAGTACCTGTCTGTCTGTAGCAGTGCCTGTCTGTCTAGATCAGTGCCTGTCTGTCTGTAGCAGTACCCGTCTGTCTGTAGCAGTGCCTGTCTGTCTAGATCAGTACCTGTCTGTGTGTAGCAGTGCATGTCTGTCTATATCAGTACCTGTCTGTCTAGGTCAGTACCTGTCTGTAGGAGTACCTGTCTGTCTGTAGCAGTGCCTGTCTGTCTAGATCAGTACCTGTCTGTAGGAGTACCTGTCTGTCTGTAGCAGTGCCTGTCTGTCTAGGTCAGTACCTGTCTGTGTGTAGCAGTGCATGTCTGTCTAGATCAGTACCTGTCTGTCTGTAGCAGTACCTGTCTGTCTAGGTCAGTACCTGTCTGTAGGAGTACCTGTCTGTCTGTAGCAGTGCCTGTCTGTCTAGATCAGTACCTGTCTGTAGGAGTACCTGTCTGTCTGTAGCAGTGCCTGTCTGTCTAGATCAGTACCTGTCTGTCTGTAGCAGTGCCTGTCTGTCTAGGTCAGTACCTGTCTGTAGGAGTACCTGTCTGTCTGTAGCAGTGCCTGTCTGTCTAGATCAGTGCCTGTCTGTAGGAGTACCTGTCTGTCTGTAGCAGTGCCTGTCTGTCTAGGTCAGTACCTGTCTGTAGGAGTACCTGTCTGTCTGTAGCAGTGCCTGTCTGTCTAGATCACTACCTGTCTGTAGGAGTACCTGTCTGTCTGTAGCAGTGCCTGTCTGTCTAGATCAGTACCTGTCTGTCTGTAGCAGTGCCTGTCTGTCTAGATCAGTACCTGTCTGTAGGAGTACCTGTCTGTCTGTAGCAGTGCCTGTCTGTCTAGGTCAGTACCTGTCTGTCTGTAGCAGTGCCTGTCTGTCTAGGTCAGTACCTGTCTGTCTGTAGCAGTGCCTGTCTGTCTAGATCAGTGCCTGTCTGTCTGTAGCAGTGCCTGTCTGTCTCCCCCAGCTTTGGAGTGGATCCCCACGCGTGTGCGCACTTTGATCGGCATGGGAACGGGATACTGCTACACGATTGGTCAGCTGATCCTGGCGGGCGTGGCGTATGTGATCCGTGACTGGCGCTGGCTGACCCTGGCCGTGTCGGTGCCCTTCTACGTCAGCTTCCTGTACTCCTGGTGAGGGCCGCCACGGGTTCGAGAGACCGCGGGCGTGTGTTCACCTCTGTGTACTCTGCGTGTATTACTCTGTGTGTGTGACCCTGTGTGTGACTCAGTGTGTGTGTGACTCTGTGTGTGTGTGTGTGACCTTGTGTGTGTGTTATTCTGCAGCTGGCTACTGGAGTCGGCTCGCTGGCTGGTTGTGAACGGGCAGACGGACGTGGCTGTGCGGAACCTGCAGCAGGTGGCACGGATCAACGGGCGCAAGGAGGAGTGCAACAAGATCAACTCCGAGGTCTGTCCGTGTGTGCCCGCCTGTCTGTCTGTGTGCCCACATGTCAGTGTGTGCCCGCCTGTGTGTGTGTGTGTGTGTGTGTGTGTGTGTGTGTGTGTGTGTGTGTGTGTGTGTGTGTGTGTGTGTGTGTGTGTGTGTGTGTGTCTCTCTGCCTGCCTGTCTCCCTGACTGGAGCAGCGCTCGGTGTCCACCCTCAGGGCAGTGTGATGTCTGTGTGTGTGTGTGTGTGTGTGTGTGTGTGTGTGTGTGTGTGTGTGTGTGGGGCAGTGTGTTGACTCTGTGTGTGTGTGTGTGGGGCAGTGTGTTGACTCTGTGTGTGTGTGTTGACTCGGTGTCGAACCCGTGTCTCTGCAGATGCTCCAGGCGGCGATGCAGAAGGAGATATCCTCCACCAAGAGCTCCCACACTGCGCTGGACCTGCTCAGGACTCCGGGGATGAGGCGAATGACTGCCTTTCTCAGCTGCGCCTGGTGAGGGCGCTGTCTCTCCCTCCTCTTCCCGAGCGGCAGAGTGCTCCGGACCCCGGGGGCCCCTCTCCCACCGAACTCTGACCTTCTGCGCTCGCAGGCCCTGCACAGGGGTGTCCAGCGCCAGGACCAGCTTAACTGAGCACACTGGCGGTAGCACTGACCTTATTAACATTAATTGAAACCATTAGCATCTTACTTGATCCAATTAGCACCTTGATCGAACCCTTTGATATTTTCCCTTAGCAGCTGATCTAATTAGCATATTCAATGACCCCTTTTATCTTTAATTCCATTCATTGGCATCTTAATTGGACCATTCCAGCTGGCTAACGGAGCCCATCAGCCTCTCCTGCTGACGTCTCCCCCTCCCCCGCCAGGTTCTCCACCAGCTTCGCCTACTACGGCCTGTCCATGGACCTGCAGAAGTTCGGCGTCGGCATCTACCTGATCCAGGTCATCTTCGGGGCCGTGGACATCCCCGCCAAGCTGCTCATCATGGCCACCATGAGCACGCTGGGGCGGCGCCCCTCGCTGAGCGGCGCCCTCACCTTCGCCGGCACCGCCGTGCTCGCCAACCTGCTGGTGCCCCACGGTCCGTCCCTGCCGCCCGTACGGGACTGGGGGGTGTCGTCACCCGTGAGCCTGTGTGGGGTTTGACGCCAAGCGTGGTTCTGTGCTGGACAGGAGGGGGGCAGTGTGGCTGGGAGGTTGCCGGTTCGAATCCCGCGGCCGGCAGAGGAATCCTATTCCGTTGGGCCCCCCGAGCGAGGCCCTTCACCCCAGCTGCTCCAGGGGCGCCGTGTAAATGGCCGACCCTGCGCTCTGACCCCCAGCTTCTCTCTCCCTGTCTGTGTGACTCAGGGAGAGCAAGCTGGGGTCTGTGGAAAGACACATTCCCAGTATGAGAAATTGTAGATGACCGATCAAGTGCCCTGGTCTGATCTGATCTGGAAAGAGACAGTGCCTGGGCTGTGGAGAGTCTCCAGGGGGGAGAAGAGAAGGGAAGCCGATAGAGGAAGGGAGAGCAGAGGGGGGGGGAGAGGGAGAAGCAGAGCCGGCTCTGGGGGGGGCAGGAGAGGGGTGAGGTCAAAGCCGGCAGACGGACAGAGAGGCGGAGACGGGGGCGAGCCCGAGGTTGAGAGAGGGGGGGGCGGTGCGATCCCAGCTCCAGGATCCTTTGGGGTTCGATGTCGAATGGGGGGTTCGGCGGTGTCTGGCTGGGGTTTCGCGGGACGGCCTGCCGCGTGACAGGTGTGGACAGGTGTGGACACGCGAGGACGGCGCGGTGACAGCCGGTGTCTCTGTGTGCAGATCTGCAGACCCTGAGGACCTGTCTGGCTGTGCTGGGCAAGGGCTGTCTGGCTGCCTCCTTCCAGTGCTGCTACCTCTACTCCGCGGAGCTGTACCCCACTGTCATCCGGTAACACCCCCGATTCCTCACCCCGTCACCCCCAGTCCTCTCCCTCTCTATACCGTGGAGCTGTACCCCAAATCTTCACCCTATCACCCCATCACCTCCAGTGTTGCTGTCTCTACTGTGGGGAGCTGTACCCCAGTTCCTCCCCCTATCACCCCCCCCTCTCTCTAGTGCTGCTGTCTCTCCTCCAGGGGGCTGTACCCCACCATCAGGGTGGAATACGGGGTGCTGATTCCGTCTCCCTCCTGCCCCCTCTCCCCAGACAGAATGGCATGGGGTGGGTGAGCATGATGGCCCGGCTGGGGGCCATGGTCGCCCCCTTGGTGCAGCTGCTGGGGGAGTTCCAGTTCTTTTTGCCCGGCCTGATCTACGGGGGCGCCCCCGTTGTTTCGGGGATCATCGCCGCCTTCCTCCCCGAGACGCTGGCAGTCGCCCTGCCTGACACCATCCAGGACGTGGAGGAGAGGTGAGGGGTCACGCAGGGGCGCCAGGGAGGGCTGGGACTGTTCTGACGCTGTCGGGCTCCAGAGGAACCTCCTTTTCCAAAAGACTGGACCTGAGCCACCGGACCAGCTGGTCTTATAACACTGGACCTGAACCGCGAGATGTCTCCCGTCCAAGTGTACAGTTCTGCACAACTGAATTACAAATGAATATATAAACTTCTGCTGACTTAATTACTGTTTGTTTTGACATTTTAACATGCGTCTCTCCCTGTTCCAGAGCGCAGGGGCAGAAGGCGGCGAAGGCTCCGCCCAAAAAGGAGGAGCTTGTGCTGAAAGAGGTCAAGCATTCGCTGCTGAAAGAGGCCATATGAGACCACGCCCCCAATCACAAATGACCACACCCCATCACTTCTATAAACACTCCCATTGGCCAGTCCTATCGCCTTATTGTCTGTATCCCATATATGCGCCTTGTCCACATGCCAGCGTATTAGATCAGTACCCAGAGTCTCAGGGTGTCAGCATCTCAGAGAGCTGATTGATTTTAAATTTTTTGGCTGCTAACGAGAGGAGGCTTGATCCCAGTGTGGCTCATCTGGTAGTCTAGTAGCGCAATCATTCTAAAATTTTGTTCATCACCTCAACCACCTGCTCCAGACACCCACAACTCTCCTTTGTGTAAAGAACTGCTTCCTGTTCTCCGTCCTAAATGAACGCACGTCCAGTTTCGACCGTCCGGCAGCACGTCTCTGCTGCTCCGCCGAGTCTGGCGCAGTCACCTGGGCTGACCCCGGGGTTCAACGAGCCCCTGTGCTTCAGCGTGTCAGCGGATGAGTGCGTCCCTGAGTCTGAGTGCGCCTCAGTGTGTCCGCGTGTCCACACAGCGCCTGTGCTCCCTGTATCGGTCAGACCACATACAGATACAGAGAAACAGGATCTAAGTAAAGAGGACATCACCTGTCTGAAGCACAGAGAGGGGTGAAGATGTATCCCAGGGGGAGGGAACAGCTCTGTACGGTGACCCTTCAAGAAAGCCTGGAAAGGGACGTTGCTCACTCGCCCTTGTCTTGCCTGGTGTGTCTTTTTCCTGCCTCATGTTTTCAAATCCTAAATAAATAATTTCAATAATCTAGCACATACCCTCTGGCTAAAACTCAGAGTCTGCTTTTGTTTGGTGGTTTTGAGATTATTTACAGGTACAGCAATACTGTATGAAATAAAAATAGTGCCGGATTCAGAAAGGTATTCTAAAGATTTAATTTCCTCTAGCCAGTATGTATAGAAACGTGCAGGATTTTTCCCTTCACCCGACTGAAGGGGGTGTCTTTCCAAGGAAGCACGTTCCAGAGGTAGGGTTGCCAGCTCTGGCTGACTGTGGGCCTCGGCGAGTTTTATTTTGGGTGGTGGGAGGGTTTTCTACAAGCTGGAGTGTCGATAAATAAGACACCCCCACCCAAAAGACTACAATTCCCAACATCCCCGGTCCTGAAGGCCGCGCCGTCGACGTCATATTCCCGTGACGACTCTTATTGCCTTCCGCTAGGAACTGACGGCTGCAGGTTTTACGACTTGAGCACTGGAACAGCGATGTCTGCACTCCTGCGAGGTGTCCTGACCGCCCGCTCGGCCCTGCGGGGACCAGCCATCGCCCAGCGGGCTAGTATTTACACAAAGCCGCCCAAGGAAGCGATCGGCACCGTTGTAAGTGTTCGGGAGTGAGTCTGGGCGCTGGCCCGGGATCCGGAGGGTGTCGCAGCCCGGGCGGAGAGCGCACCCGAGGCCGGGGATGTGCCAGGGGCCTACTTGTAATCGCCCGGAGGTCGACGTGGTGCGAGAAGTAAACAGTTCATGACGCTCAGTTATCAGCCGTAGTTGTGAATTTGGTCCTTCTTCCTGTTTTGCCGTGTGATGCGGGAAGGTCACGGTGTGTCCGGCTGGAGGTCGTTGATTCGGGTGGCGGGTTTAGCTGTCGGGATAACGTGCAGTCTTGGTTTTTAATACGCACACGGCCATCTCCCTAAATAGGTAGTAAGTAATAAGTAATATGGTTAGAAAGGGGGTCAGGGCAGATCGAGACGGTTTATCAGCGCAGGTGTGATGTAACCGGCCGCCTTTAAATAACCCCCTTCCTCTGCTGTGGGGAAAACCGACTCCTGCGGCTTCGGCCGGAATGGAGACGCGCTCTTCCGCCCACTAACTTCTTACGAATCAGCGCCGAACCTGACGTGAGCCGGCAGCCTGGGTGTCCGGGTTACGGGGACCCCAGAACACCCCCCTCTCCCCCCCCTAGCGCTGGGGAAGGTGGGGGGTGGGCTGCTCAGGGCTGTCGGAAGGGGTCCCGGCCGGAGTAGTCCCCGGCCTGCTGGCGCTCACTCTGACAGGTGATGGCTGAAGGCCGGCAGGGAAACCTCCTGCTGCTCCGGGGAATCCCGACTCTAGGCCCTGATCTTTATTCACCTCCCTGGCTCTGAATTGCCGGCTGATGCCTGATTCCTAGTTTTGTGGCAGAGCCTGGCTTTAGGAATTAGCTTCTAGTCCGTGAAGCGCAGCCAGGGATCTCCAGCTTCTCACTGTGCTTTGACCAACATTGTGCGGTCTGTGACCTGTGACCTGTGACCTGTGACCTGTGGGCACACGCCTCTCCTCGGAACACGGCGGGGGGGGTCACCCTTCCCTTTCCTTCCCTGATCCCCCTCGGCTTCTCTGCTCCCTTCCAGGAAACGGCCATCGGGATGTTTGCGTTCTCGCTCGCCATCCTGGGCCCCTCCGGCTGGATCCTGTCCCACATGGAGGACTACAAGAAGAGGGATTGAGAGAGCCCCGGGCCGGGCCGGACTGGACCGGACCGCCGCGGACCCCCAGGGACCAGCGCTCCCCTCCTTCCTCTGCCCCCGTCCGCGGGTCTCCCAGGAGCCGCCCGGCGCTCGCTGCCTCCACGTTGTTGTTGTTGTTGTGATGTTTTGTTTTTTTTGCCCTCTGACGAGTATGTTACAATAAAAGCTATTTAAACTTCCCTCCTGTCCTTGTTTCTCCCCGGAGGGCGCCGTCCGCCTGTCCTGCCCCACTCCACTGTGGGGTGTGCTGGGACACAGGCCTGGCTGCCTGGCCCTTCAGAGTGAACACAGCCTCACTGGACAGCAGCTGCAACAGGCATCTGCTCGCTTCATCAGCGGTTTGGAAGTTCCTTTAAACTGGGGCTGTCCGGTCCTGGAGGGTCAGTGTGTCTAGAACAGGGCTGTCCGGTCCTGGAGGGTCAGTGTGTCTAGAACAGGGCTGTCCGGTCCTGGAGGGTCAGTGTGTCTAGAACAGGGCTGTCCGGTCCTGGAGGGTCAGTGTGTCTAGAACAGAGCTGTCCGGTCCTGAAGGGTCAGTGTGTCTAAACAGGGCTGTGCGCTCCTGGAGGGTCAGTGTGTCTAGAACAGAGCTGTCCGGTCCTGAAGGGTCAGTGTGTCTAAACAGGGCTGTGCGCTCCTGGAGGGTCAGTGTGTCTAGAACAGGGCTGTGCGGTCCTGGAGGGTCAGTGTGTCTTTAGAACAGAGCTGTCCAGTCCTGGAGTGTCAGTGTGTCTAGAACAGAGCTGTCCAGTCCTGGAGGGTCAGTGTGTCTTCAGAACAGAGCTGTGCAGTCCTGAAGGGTCAGTGTGTCTAGAACAGAGCTGTCCAGTCCTGGAGAGTCAGTGTGTTAAGAACAGAGCTGGCCGGTCCAGTCCTGGAGGGTCAGTGTGTCTAGAACAGAGCTGTCCAGTCCCGGTCTTGGAAGGGCAGTGTGGGTCACACCTCCCCTGTCCTAGACACACTGACCCTCCAGCACTGGACAGCTCTGAGCAGGAATCCCTCACAGAATCCCTGCAGAACACTCCTGTTTCTCTGCAGCCCCTCACGGGGCTGGTTCAGTTCAGAAGCACCACACACTCTCACACAGTGCGTCATCGCTCAGAGGAAACCGCTGTTTTTACTCACCTCGGCCCTGTGTTTGGGTTCACACTGCCCTGCACCGGGAGATTAAGCAAACTGTCCAACTGAGATTTACACCATTCCTGTCTCATTCCCTACCAATCGATGCTTCAACCCGTTTAACTCAGTATTTGTCCACTCGAAGCTGTCGAGGGATACTAGGTAAAAGCTATGTTTGCGCGATAGTATAGACGACCGTTTTTTTTTTTCAGTTTTATTGAACATCAGATAATACAAGCGAAGGAGAAGAGGTTTCAAGCGGCACAATACAGCCGTGAGCTATCGCCATGCAAACCCCGGTGACGTCATCCCCGAGCGATCCCCAGCAGCCTGACCCGGAAGCTGTTGGAGAAGAGCGAGACGCCGGGGGGAGGGGGGTCAGACAAACAGGACCGGAGAGGAAAGATGGCGGAGGAGCAGCAGGAAGCGACGCAGGGAGAGATGGAAGGTAAGAAACGGGCGAAAACGGGGGCGGGAACGGCCGGCCGGCTCTCTGCAGCCCCCGACGCGGAGCTCCGCTCAGACGGCCCAGCGGTGAAACCCGAGGCCGGGGACTGAACGGGGCAGCAGGCCGCGAATCTCCGGTCTGAAAGATGGAGGGGGGGCTGCCGTTTACATGGAAACCGGAGAAGAAAGACAGGAAGGGGGACAGAGATGGAGGGATGACATTAGGAGGGGAGGGAGGCCGGCAGAGCGCCAGACCGACGGGGTGACAGTCTCCGATCCGGGGATCAGGCGGCTCTGGGTTACTGGGGGTTTGTCTGTGAGCCGACCCGACAGACCCGATCAGTGACACTCGATCGCGAACCCCGAGAGAGAGAGAGAACTGAGCGAGTTACCCCAGCCCAGCCGTCTGAACCCAGCACACTGCACCGGGGTGTCCAGTGGGGTCAGGGCTGGGGCTCACACTGCACTGGGGTGTCCAGTGGGGTCGGCGCTGGGGAGTCACACTGCACTGGGGTGTCCAGCGGGGTCAGTGCTGGGGGTCACACTGCACTGGCGTGTCCAGTGGGGTCAGTGCTGGGGGTCACACTGCACTCGGTTGTCTAGTGGGGTCAGACTGCACTGGGGTGTCCAGTGGGGTCAGTGCTGGGGGTCAGACTGCACTGGGGTGTCCAGTGGGGTCAGTGTTGGGGGTCACACTGCACTGGGGTGTCCCGTGGGGTCAGTGTTGGGGGTCACACTGCACTGGGGTGTCCCGTGGGGTCAGTGTTGGGGGTCACACTGCACTGGGGTGTCCCGTGGGGTCAGTGTTGGGGGTCACACTGCACTGGGGTGTCCAATGGGGTCAGTGTTGAGGGTCACCTTGCACTGGGGTGTCCAGTGGGGTCAGTGTTGGGGGTTAAAGTGTACTGAGGTATCTGAGGTATCGGGGTCAGTGGGTCAGTGGACAGATGTCTCGGGGTCAGTTGGTCAGTGGATGGGTGTCTTAAGGTCAGTGGGTCAGTAGATAGATGTCTCGGGGTTGGTGGGTCAGTGGACGGGTGTCTCGGGGTCAGTGGGTCAGTAGATAGATGTCTCTGGGGCAGTGGACGGGTGTCTCGGGGTCAGTGGGTCAGTAGATTGATGTCTCGGGGTCAGTGGACAGGTGTGTCGGGGTCAGTGGGTCAGTAGATTGATGTCTCTGGATCAGTGGGTCAGTGGACAGGTGTGTCAGGGTCGGTGGGTCAGTAGATAGATGTCTCGGGGTAAGTGGACAGGTGTGTCGGGGTCAGTGGGTCAGTAGATTGATGTCTCTGGGTCAGTGGGTCAGTGGACGGGTGTCTCGGGGTCAGTGGGTCAGTGGGTCTGTCAGAAGTGACCCCGTCTCTCACTCTTTGTGTCCGCAGGAGTGAACTGCCTGGCCTACGACGAGGCCATCATGGCCCAGCAGGACCGTATCCAGCAGGAGGTGAGTCCGCCCGCCACGGGGCCCCTTTGGAATCTGCTGCGATCCCCTGGGATCTGTTTTGGGAAGGATCAAGCGGTGTGCCTCCGAGGTGGGATATTCTTGGGATACGGAGTTTCCCTTGGGGCCCGGCCAGCTGGGTGGCGTGAGCTCCGTGCGCTTGGCGTGCTCGGTGTGTTCGGCGTGGTCAGTGCTCGGGCCGGGCTGGTCCGGGCAGCTGCAGGGAACAGGGATTGAGGAGGCAGGGAGGATGGAGCCCGTGCTCCAGTCTCCCTGCAGAGTTAGTGCTCAGTACAGGACAGCCGTAGGACAGCCACTGGTCAGCTGTAGGACAGCCATTGGCCAGGTGTAGGAGATCGGTAGGACAGCCGTTGGTCAAGCGTAGGACATCGGTAGGTCAGCCGTTGGCCAGGCGTAGGACATCGGTAGGACAGCCGTTGGCCAGGAGTAGGACATCGGTAGGACAGCCGTTGGTCAAGCGTAGGACATCGGTAGGACAGCCGTTGGCCAGATGTAGGACAGCCGTTGGTCAAGCGTAGGACATCGGTAGGACAGCCGTTGGTCAAGCGTAGGACATCGGTAGGACAGCCGTTGGTCAAGTGTAGGACATCGGTAGGACAGCCGTTGGCCAGGCGTAGGACATCGGTAGGACAGCCGTTGGCCAGGCGTAGGACATCGGTAGGTCAGCCGTTGGCCAGGCGTAGGACATCGGTAGGTCAGCCGTTGGCCAGGCGTAGGACATCGGTAGGACAGCCGTTGGTCAAGTGTAGGACATCGGTAGGACAGCCGTTGGCCAGGCGTAGGACATCGGTAGGACAGCCGTTGGTCAAGTGTAGGACATCGGTAGGACAGCCGTTGGCCAGACGTAGGACATCGGTAGGACAGCCGTTGGTCAAGTGTAGGACATCGGTAGGACAGCCGTTGGCCAGACATTGGCCAGGAGTAGGACATCGGTAGGACAGCCGTTGGTCAAGCGTAGGACATCGGTAGGACAGCCGTTGGTCAAGCGTATGACATCGGTAGGACAGCTGTTGGTCAAGTGTAGGACATCGGTAGGACAGCCGTTGGCCAGACGTAGGACATCGGTAGGACAGCCGTTGGTCAAGCGTAGGACATCGGTAGGTCAGCCGTTGGCCAGGCGTAGGACATCGGTAGGACAGCCGTTGGTCAAGCGTAGGACATCGGTAGGACAGCCGTTGGTCAAGTGTAGGACATCGGTAGGACAGCCGTTGGTCAAGCGTAGGACATCGGTAGGACAGCCGTTGGTCAAGCGTAGGACATCGGTAGGTCAGCCGTTGGTCAAGCGTTCTTCTATAACAGTAACTGCATTGGAGACAGACATTTAAAACAATTCCTTGTTCCATGAAAAATAACAGCTCTCTAGAAATTATAACAGTAACTGCATTGGAGACAGACATTTAAAACAATTCCTTGTTCCATGAAGAACATCATTCCTTTTTTACAACAACAAAAGCAAAACAATTCAACTAGACTGTCACAAACATTACAATCTAAAGTAGAACACTGAAAAGAAACAAGCTTGCGCCTAAAACTACAACCAAAAAACAAACAGACACAGAGGGTTTTAATGTAACAGAAGATTCTTTCCTTGAAAGTCAATCTAAAACAGGACAGCCGTTGGTCAAGCGTAGGACATCGGTAGGACAGCCGTTGGTCAAGTGTAGGACATCGGTAGGACAGCCGTTGGCCAGACGTAGGAAATCGGTAGGACAGCCGTTGGTCAAGTGTAGGACATCGGTAGGACAGCCGTTGGCCAGGAGTAGGACATCGGTAGGACAGCCGTTGGTCAAGCGTAGGACATCGGTAGGACAGCCGTTGGCCAGATGTAGGACAGCCGTTGGTCAAGCGTAGGACATCGGTAGGACAGCCGTTGGTCAAGCGTAGGACATCGGTAGGACAGCCGTTGGTCAAGTGTAGGACATCGGTAGGACAGCCGTTGGCCAGGCGTAGGACATCGGTAGGACAGCTGTTGGCCAGGCGTAGGACATCGGTAGGTCAGCCGTTGGCCAGGCGTAGGACATCGGTAGGTCAGCCGTTGGCCAGGCGTAGGACATCGGTAGGACAGCCGTTGGTCAAGTGTAGGACATCGGTAGGACAGCCGTTGGCCAGGCGTAGGACATCGGTAGGACAGCCGTTGGTCAAGTGTAGGACATCGGTAGGACAGCCGTTGGCCAGACGTAGGACATCGGTAGGACAGCCGTTGGTCAAGTGTAGGACATCGGTAGGACAGCCGTTGGCCAGACATTGGCCAGGAGTAGGACATCGGTAGGACAGCCGTTGGTCAAGCGTAGGACATCGGTAGGACAGCCGTTGGTCAAGCGTATGACATCGGTAGGACAGCTGTTGGTCAAGTGTAGGACATCGGTAGGACAGCCGTTGGCCAGACGTAGGACATCGGTAGGACAGCCGTTGGTCAAGCGTAGGACATCGGTAGGTCAGCCGTTGGCCAGGCGTAGGACATCGGTAGGACAGCCGTTGGTCAAGCGTAGGACATCGGTAGGACAGCCGTTGGTCAAGTGTAGGACATCGGTAGGACAGCCGTTGGCCAGACGTAGGACATCGGTAGGACAGCCGTTGGTCAAGCATAGGACATCGGTAGGTCAGCCGTTGGTCAAGCGTTCTTCTATAACAGTAACTGCATTGGAGACAGACATTTAAAACAATTCCTTGTTCCATGAAAAATAACAGCTCTCTAGAAATTATAACAGTAACTGCATTGGAGACAGACATTTAAAACAATTCCTTGTTCCATGAAGAACATCATTCCTTTTTTACAACAACAAAAGCAAAACAATTCAACTAGACTGTCACAAACATTACAATCTAAAGTAGAACACTGAAAAGAAACAAGCTTGCGCCTAAAACTACAACCAAAAAACAAACAGACACAGAGGGTTTTAATGTAACAGAAGATTCTTTCCTTGAAAGTCAATCTAAAACAGGACAGCCGTTGGTCAAGCGTAGGACATCGGTAGGACAGCCGTTGGCCAGACGTAGGACATCGGTAGGACAGCCGTTGGCCAGACGTAGGAAATCGGTAGGACAGCCGTTGGTCAAGTGTAGGACATCGGTAGGACAGCCGTTGGCCAGGCGTAGGACATCGGTAGGACAGCCGTTGGCCAGGCGTAGGACATCGGTAGGTCAGCCATTGGTCAGCTGTTGGCCAGGCGCAGGTCAGGCCAGCTGGTGATCAGAACTGGTGTACCAGACCCGGAGTTCTGGATGGGCTTCCTTTCTTCCGTGCTCCTCCGCATGGCTCTCGGGCCCTCTTCCGTCTGCCTTCTGCGCCCCCCCTCACCGGCTCTGCTCTTCCAGATCGCCACCAGTAACCCGCTGGTGTCGGAGCGGCAGGAGCTGTCGGTGCTGAAGAAGGAGTACGCGGAGGACGACACGGTGTACCAGCTGAAGATCAAGGCAAGGCGGGGGGGCGCCGCAGTGGGGTCACTCTCTCTCCTCGCTCCTGGTGCCGTCGGAGCCCCTGGATTGACGGGGCTGAAGGGAGCGTTGCTGCCTCAGTCATTTCACAACACAGCCCCCCCCCACACCACGCTCGGGTGGGTGTGGGGGACAGCGCCTATCCCATCGAGCAACGGGCTCAGGCCGGGGTGCGATTACGGCACGCGTGCGCGGAGACCAACCCGGGCGCACTCGCCTCACCCCCCCCCCCAGCGTGTCTGCGGACTGCGGGAGGAAACCTCATTCGTCACGTGAGGAAAACACGCAAGTTAGCTTCTCCTTGAACTTGAAACCAGGGAGAACATGCAGACTCCACACAGACAGCCCCCCCCCCCAGTGGGGTCAGTGCTGGGGGTCAGACTGCACTGGGGTGTCCAGTGGGGTCAGTGCTTGGGGTCACACTGCACTGGGGTGTCCAGTGGGGTCAGTGTTGAGGGTCAGACTGCACTGGGGTGTCCAGTGGGGTCAGTGTTGAGGGTCAGACTGCACTGGGGTGTCCAGTGGGGACAGTGCTGGGGTCACACTGCACTGGGGTGTCCAGTGGGGTCAGTGTTGGGGGTCACACTGCACTGGGGTGTCCAGTGGAGACAGTGCTGGGGGTCACACTGCACTGGGGTGTCCAGTGGGGACAGTGCTGGGGTCACACTGCACTGGGGTGTCCAGTGGGGTCAGTGTTGGGGGTCACACTGCACTGGGGTGTCCAGTGGGGACAGTGCTGGGGGTCACACTGCACTGGGGTGTCCAGTGGGGTCAGTGTTGGGGGTCACACTGCACTGGGGTGTCCAGTGGGGTCAGGGCTGGGGGGTCACACTGCACTGGGGTGTCCAGTGGGGTCAGGGCTGGGGGTCACACTGCACTGGGGTGTCCAGTGGGGTCAGTGTTGGGGGTCACACTGCACTGGGGTGTCCAGTGGGGACAGTGCTGGGGGTTAAAGTGTACTGAGGTATCTGAGGCATGTCACTTATGCTTAATATTATAGGACTGTCACTAGATACATGAGATTGTGTGTCAGAGTATGTAGATGGGTGTCTGTGGGGGTCAGTGGACAGCTGTCAGTGGGTCAGTAGATGTCTCTGGGTAGACTCCACACAGACAGCCCCCCCCCCCAGGTCCGGAACTGAACCCGAGGTCGCTGCCGACTGTCCGGAGCAGCACAGCTCCGTGACAGAGTAAAATCACACTTCTACCCTCTCCCTGCCCCTCTCGCTCAGGACTTGCACAAAAAGTATTCCTACATCCGGAAGACGAGGCCGGATGGGAACTGTTTCTACAGAGCCTTCGGCTTCTCGCACCTGGAGTCGCTGCTGGACGACGGCAAGGAGTTGCAACGGTACGGCCCTCCCCGTCCCCTCGCGCCCCTCTTCCCCGTTTCCCCGTGGCCGGGCCGCTAACAGCTGCCCCCCTCCTCTGCCCCCTGTCTCGCCCCGCCGGGGACCTGCAGGTTCAAGGCCGTGGCGGCAAAGAGCAAACTGGACCTGGTCAGTCAGGGCTTCACGGAGTTCACCATCGAGGACTTTCACAACACTGTGAGTCCGCCTCTCTCTCGGTGTAGAGTCCAGTGGGTCCGTGTGTCTGCATGAACCCCCCTCTCTCTCTCTCAGTGTGTCTGCATGAACCCCCCTCTCTCTCTCAGTGTGTCTGCATGAACCCCTCTCTCTCTCTGTGTGTCTGTATGAACCCCCCTCTCTCTCTCTGTGTGTCTGCATGAACCCCCCTCTCTCTCTCTCTCAGTGTGTCTGTATGAACCCCCCTCTCTCTCAGTGTGTCTGCATGAACCCCCTTCCCTCTCTCTCAGTGTGTCTGCATGAACCCCTCTCTCTCTCTGTGTGTCTGTATGAACCCCCCTCTCTCTCTCAGTGTGTCTGCATGAACCCCTCTCTCTCTCTCAGTGTGTCTGCATGAACCCCTCTCTCTCTCAGTGTGTCTGCATGAACCCCCCTCTCTCTCAGTGTGTCTGTATGAACCCCCCTCTCTCTCAGTGTGTCTGTATGAACCCCCCTCTCTCTCAGTGTGTCTGTATGAACCCCCCTCTCTCTCTGTGTGTCTGTATGAACCCCCCTCTCTCTCTCTCAGTGTGTCTGCATGAACCCCCCTCTCTCTCAGTGTGTCTGCATGAACCCCTCTCTCTCTCTCAGTGTGTCTGTATGAACCCCCCTCTCTCTCAGTGTGTCTGTATGAACCCCCCTCTCTCTCTGTGTGTCTGCATGAACCCCTCTCTCTCAGTGTGTCTGCATGAACCCCTCTCTCTCTCAGTGTGTCTGTATGAACCCCCCTCTCTCTCTCAGTGTGTCTGCATGAACCCCTCTCTCTCTCTCAGTGTGTCTGCATGAACCCCTCTCTCTCTCTCAGTGTGTCTGTATGAACCCCCCTCTCTCTCTCTGTGTGTCTGTATGAACCCCTCTCTCTCAGTGTGTCTGTATGAACCCCCCTCTCTCTCAGTGTGTCTGTATGAACCCCCCTCTCTCTCTCAGTGTGTCTGCATGAACCCCTCTCTCTCTCTCAGTGTGTCTGTATGAACCCCTCTCTCTCTCTCAGTGTGTCTGTATGAACCCCCCCCTCTCTCTCTCAGTGTGTCTGCATGAACCCCCCTCTCTCTCAGTGTGTCTGTATGAACCCCCCTCTCTCTCAGTGTGTCTGTATGAACCCCTCTCTCTCTCTCAGTGTGTCTGTATGAACCCCCCTCTCTCTCAGTGTGTCTGCATGAACCCCCCTCTCTCTCTCTCTCTCAGTGTGTCTGCATGAAGCCCCCTCTCTCTCTCTCAGTGTGTCTGCATGAACCCCCCTCTCTCTCAGTGTGTCTGCATGAACCCCCCTCTCTCAGTGTGTCTGCATGAACCCCCCTCTCTCTCAGTGTGTCTGCATGAAGCCCCCTCTCTCTCTCTCAGTGTGTCTGCATGAACCCCCCTCTCTCTGTGTGTCTGCATGAACCCCCCTCTCTCTCTCTCAGTGTGTCTGCATGAACCCCCCCCTCTCTCTGTGTGTCTGCATGAACCCCCTTCCCTCTCTCTCAGTGTGTCTGCATGAACCCCTCTCTCTCTCTGTGTGTCTGTATGAACCCCCCTCTCTCTCTCAGTGTGTCTGCATGAACCCCTCTCTCTCTCTCAGTGTGTCTGCATGAACCCCCTTCCCTCTCTCTCAGTGTGTCTGCATGAACCCCTCTCTCTCTCAGTGTGTCTGCATGAACCCCCCTCTCTCTCAGTGTGTCTGTATGAACCCCTCTCTCTCAGTGTGTCTGTATGAACCCCCCTCTCTCTCTGTGTGTCTGTATGAACCCCCCTCTCTCTCTCTCAGTGTGTCTGCATGAACCCCCCTCTCTCTCAGTGTGTCTGTATGAACCCCTCTCTCTCAGTGTGTCTGTATGAACCCCCCTCTCTCTCAGTGTGTCTGTATGAACCCCCCTCTCTCTCTCAGTGTGTCTGCATGAACCCCTCTCTCTCTCTCAGTGTGTCTGTATGAACCCCTCTCTCTCTCTCAGTGTGTCTGTATGAACCCCCCCCTCTCTCTCTCAGTGTGTCTGCATGAACCCCCCTCTCTCTCAGTGTGTCTGTATGAACCCCCCTCTCTCTCAGTGTGTCTGTATGAACCCCTCTCTCTCTCTCAGTGTGTCTGTATGAACCCCCCTCTCTCTCAGTGTGTCTGCATGAACCCCCCTCTCTCTCTCTCTCTCAGTGTGTCTGCATGAAGCCCCCTCTCTCTCTCTCAGTGTGTCTGCATGAACCCCCCTCTCTCTCAGTGTGTCTGCATGAACCCCCCTCTCTCAGTGTGTCTGCATGAACCCCCCTCTCTCTCAGTGTGTCTGCATGAAGCCCCCTCTCTCTCTCTCAGTGTGTCTGCATGAACCCCCCTCTCTCTGTGTGTCTGCATGAACCCCCCTCTCTCTCTCTCTCTGTGTGTCTGCATGAACCCCCCTCTCTCTCTCTCAGTGTGTCTGCATGAACCCCCCTCTCTCTCAGTGTGTCTGCATGAACCCCCCTCTCTCTCTCTCTCTCAGTGTCTGCATGAACCCCTCTCTCTCTCTCAGTGTGTCTGTATGAACCCCTCTCTCTCTCTCAGTGTGTCTGCATGAACCCCCCTCCCTCTCTCTCAGTGTGTCTGCATGAACCCCTCTCTCTGTGTGTCTGTATGAACCCCTCTCTCTCTCAGTGTGTCTGCATGAACCCCCCTCTCTCTCTCTCAGTGTGTCTGCATGAACCCCCCTCTCTCTCTCTCAGTGTGTCTGCATGAACCCCCCTCTCTCTCTCAGTGTGTCTGCATGAACCCCCCTCTCTCTCAGTGCAGTGTTCATGTACTGGAGTGTCCAGTCAGTGTGTCTGTATGAACCCCTCTCTCTCAGTGCAGTGTTCATGTACTGGAGTGTCCAGTCAGTGTGTCTGTATGAACCCCTCTCTCTCTCAGTGCAGTGTTCATGTACTGGAGTGTCCAGTTGGTCAGTGTGTCAGTATGAACCCCTCTCTCCCTCAGTGCAGTGTTCATGTACTGGAGTGTCCAGTTGGTCAGTGTGTCAGTATGAACCCCTCTCTCCCTCAGCTCATGGACTTGATCGAGCTGGTGGAGAAGCAGGGCTCTCTGGCCGAGCTGCTGACTGCTTTCAATGACCAGAGCACGTCAGACTACCTGGTGGTGTACCTGCGGCTGCTCACTTCCGGCTTCCTGCAGAGGGAGGGCACCTTCTTCCAGCACTTCATCGAGGGGGGGCGCTCCGTCAAGGAGTTCTGCCAGCAGGTACCGGGCCCGGACCGCGAGTCTCTCTCTCGGAGCGCCAGGCGTCTGCAGTGCTGCCCGAGCCCATACAGGACCCCAGTGCCCCCTCACACCTGAACTAACGAGAGCAAGCGACTGCAGGAGCTCTGCACAGCCAGGGGACGGTCTGAGCACACGGCTGGTCAACACCAGAGCTGGCCGGAGGCTCACAGGACAGAGCAGTCAGGACACCCTCCTGCACCCTCTGTCTCAGCCCTGTGCTGACGGGGCTGTCTGATCTGTCCACTCTGTCTCTGTGTCCACCCCAGGCTGTGGTCACTGAGCCTGTCCTCTCTGGACAGCCAGGTCTGCCTGTGTCCAGGCTGTGGACACTGAGCCTGTCCTCTCTGGACAGCCAGGTCTGCCTGTGTCCAGGCTGTGGTCACTGAGCCTGTCCTCTCTGGACAGCCAGGTCTGCCTGTGTCCAGTGTCTGTGTCCTGGCTGTGGTTACTGAGCCTGCCCTCTCTGGGCAGCCAGGTCTGCCTGTGTCCAGTGTGTGTGTCCAGGCTGGGGTCACTGAGCCTGACCTCTCTGGGCAGCCAGGTCTGCCTGTGTCCAGTGTGTGTGTCCAGGCTGGGGTCACTGAGCCTGACCTCTCTGGGCAGCCAGGTCTGCCTGTGTCCAGTGTGTGTGTCCAGGCTGGGGTCACTGAGCCTGACCTCTCTGGACAGCCAGGTCTGCCTGTGTCCAGTGTGTGTCCAGGCTGTGGTCACTGAGCCTGTCCTCTCTGGACAGCCAGGTCTGCCTGTGTCCAGGCTGTGGTCACTGAGCCTGTCCTCTCTGGACAGCCAGGTCTGCCTGTGTCCTGGCTGTGGTTACCGAGCCTGTCCTCTCTGGGCAGCCAGGTCTGCCTGTGTCCAGTGTCTGTGTCCTGGCTGTGGTTACTGAGCCTGCCCTCTCTGGGCAGCCAGGTCTGCCTGTGTCCAGTGTGTGTGTCCAGGCTGGGGTCACTGAGCCTGACCTCTCTGGGCAGCCAGGTCTGCCTGTGTCCAGGCTGTGGTCACTGAGCCTTTTCATTGGTCAGGACTGTCTCTGACAGCGGACTTGTATTCAGACTGTTTTTGTTGAGGGACACTGAAGTCTGTCTCCCTGTTTCTTCCACCCCCATCCATCCTCCCCGCCCCCTCTCTCCTCCTTCTGTCTCCCGCCCCCTCTCTCCTCCCCGCCCCCTCTCTCCTCCTTCTGTCTCCCTCCCCCTCTCCCTCCTTCTGTCTCCCTCCTCCTCTCCCTCCCCGCCCCCTCTCTCCTCCTTCTGTCTCCCTCCCCGCCCCCTCTCCTCCAGGAGGTGGAGCCCATGTCGAAGGAGAGCGATCACATCCACATCATCGCTCTGGCCCAGGCGCTCAACGTCTCCATCCTGGTGGAGTACATGGACAGAGGGGAGGGCGGGGCGGTCAACCACCACGTCTTCCCCGAGGGCAGCGAGCCGCGCGTCCACCTGCTCTACCGGCCGGGCCACTACGACATCCTGTACAAGTAGCCGGGACAGCGCCCCCTGCCTGCGGCGCGCGGGACTGGCGGCGTCTGCGGGACGCGGGATGTATGGAGACAGAGAGAGAGAGAGAGGGGGGCTCCGACCAGACGAGGCCGCCCCCAGAACACACACACACACACACGAGAGTAAAAAAAAAAACAAAAAAAAAGCTTAAAAAAATTAAAAACGATAGCAGTGACTCCAAACCGTTTAGCGCTGTACAGAGTTTTTTTCTCGTTTCCGTTTGTGGTTGTAAATGGTATTGACTGGCTGTCTCTTTGGTTCTTTCCTGAGTTACACGACTTCCTTTCCTGTGTTTTATTAAAGGGATTCCAATCTTGCCCGTCTGCTCCGGTTCCTGTCCCAGCCGCTGGCCCGGCACGGGGGTGGGGGTGGGGGTGGGCCGGTTGTCACGGTTCTGAGGAGATCCCAGTACGCTCTGCTGGGGAGTGGTGCTGGTTCTCTTTCTCCTGAGGTCTGGTACTCTCTGCAGCTGAAGAGCGCTGGTTCTGTCTCTGCCGAGATCCGGTACGCTCTTCTGGGGAGTGGTGCTGGTTCTGTCTCTCCTGAGATTCCGGTACTCTCTGCAGCTGAACGGCGCTGGTTCTGTTTCTCCTGAGGTCTGGTACTCTCTGCAGCTGAACAGCGCTGGTTCTGTCTCTGCCGAGATCCGGTACGCTCTGCTGGGGAGTGGTGCTGGTCCTGTCTCTCCTGAGATCCAGTACTCTCTGCAGGTGAACAGCGCTGGTTCTGTCTCTGCCGAGATCCGGTACGCTCTTCTGGGGAGTGGTGCTGGTTCTGTCTCTCCTGAGATTCCGGTACTCTCTGCAGCTGAACGGCGCTGGTTCTGTTTCTCCTGAGGTCTGGTACTCTCTGCAGCTGAACAGCGCTGGTTCTGTCTCTGCCGAGATCTGGTACACTCTACTGGGGAGTGGTGCTGGTTCTGTTTCTCCTTAGGTCTGGTACTCTCTGCAGCTGAACAGCGCTGGTTCTGTCTCTGCCGAGATCCGGTACGCTCTGCTGGGGAGTGGTGCTGGTTCTGTCTCTCCTGAGATCCAGTACGCTCTGCAGCTGAACAGCGCTGGTTCTGTCTCTCCCAAGATCCGGTACCCTCTGCTGGGGAGTGGTGCTGTTTTTTTTTTCTCCTGAGGTCCAGTATGCTCTGCAGCTGAAAAGCGTGGGTTCTGTCTTTCCTAAGATCGAGTATGTTCTGCTGGGGAGTGGTGCTGGTTCTGTTTCTCCTGAGGTCCAGTACACTCTGCAGCTGGACGGTGCTGGTTCTGTCTCTAACGAGATCCAGTACGCCCTGCAGGGGAGAGGGACACGAACCAGAGACCACAGGCGCAGGCACCAGGAAAGTGATTTAAAAGCAGGAGCAGCTCCTTTACGCAGACAGTGGCGGGTGTCTGGAACAGCAGGAATGACGCTAGGGTGCCCTTCAGTGGCAGTTTGCTGCTAAATAGCAATCAGGCTCAATAGGCAGAAAAGCTCCTCTCGTCCACCTCTGACGTTGGAAAAGACGGCTCTTTCCCCGATTCGGGGTGACCTAGAAGACTGACTGGACTGGGGCTCCCCAGGACCAGGGCTGGGGGACCCCTGATTCAGGGGGGACCTGTGAGACTGACTGGACTGGCCCCAGTCACCCCGAATCAGAGTCTTCTCAGTCTGTCCCGGAAGTACGAGGTACAGACCCACCAGCCTACCGCAGGACGCACCCGGGGAAAAATCTACATCTAACAATTAAAAAAAATACCAGAATAACTTTGTGACCGAGCAATGACTTCCTCACTATACACAATGTCCACTTTTCCTTGAGCTGCATCACCGCCTGTCGATATCCCAGCTACCACTGGCGGTAATTCAGACTCCCAAGTCAAACCGGAATCTCCAGGTGGACGGAGACGCCGCGTCGCAGCGCCCTCTGGCGGCGGGCGGGCGTGTGTCTGGCAAGATGGCGGCGGCGTTGGGCAGGCTGGTCCGCAAGAGACGTGTTTCGGTCATGTTCGCGGCCAGACACGGTTTCCCCTGGCCGTGTCGGCTCCACGGCACGCTGACAAGTACGTGGCCTCTCTCTTTCTCAGCCCCCCCGTCTCCCTGTCTCGCTCGGTGGCGCGTCTCGGCTCGCTTGCTGGCCGCTGGGGTGGGCACGCTGGCCGGGGTCGCTCTCGGCAGCAATCACAGCTCCTCGGGAGCTTTTTAAATCTCATTTAAACCCGTACCGTGCGGCTCTGTGACTGCAGCAGAGCTCCGCAGTCGTACTGGCCGATGAGGCAGAAGTTTGACCGTGTTTACTGAGCAGACGGGGAGAGCGCACAGCTCTTCAACTGCCCCAGTTACCCGGAGAGCCGTGTTTTTTACATCTGTAGTCCGTGGGCAGGACACGCTAATGACAGAATAAAGCCGGAGGAATGAGGGGTGATGATACTGCACATCCACGGTGATTAATTAAGAGTCTGCCTGTGTCTCTCTCTCCCCTCTCCCCCGTCTCCCTGTCCCTGTCTCTCCTCCCTCTCCCTCTCCCTCTTCCTGTCTTCTCCCTGTTTGCCTGTCCCTGTCCCTGTCTCTTCCTGTTCCTCTCCCTCCCCTCTGTCTCCCTCTCTGTTCCTCATCACCCTCTATCTCTCTATACCTCCTCCTCCCTCTCTTCTGTCCCTCTGTCTCTCTGTCCCTCTCTCCTGTCCCTCTGTTTCTCTGTCCCTCTTCCCTCTCTCCTGTCCCTCTGTTCCTCTGTCTCTCTGTCCCTCTCTCCTGTCCCTCTGTCTCTCTGTCCCTCCTCCCTCTCTCCTGTTCCTCTGTCTCTCTTCCCTCTCTCCTGTCCCTCTGTTCCTCTGTCTCTCTGTCTCTCTTCCCTTTCTCCTGTCCCTCTGTTCCTCTGTCTGTCTGTCCCTCTCTCCTGTCCCTCTGTTCCTCTCTCTCTCTGTCCCTCTTCCCTCTCTCCTGTCCCTCTGTTCCTCTGTCTCTCTGTCCCTCCGTCTCTCTTCCCTCTCTCCTGTCCCTCTGTTCCTCTGTCTCTCTGTCTCTCTTCCCTTTCTCCTGTCCCTCTGTTCCTCTGTCTGTCTGTCCCTCTCTCCTGTCCCTCTGTTCCTCTGTCTCTCTGTCTCTCTTCCCTCTCTCCTGTCCCTCTCTCCTGTCTCCCTGTCTCCCTGTCCAGCGGACCTGATTGAGAACATGCACAAGAAGGAGACGTGGGACCGTTTCTACCAGCAGGGCGGCGCCGGCCCCTCGCCGCTGCGCCCCTTCGAGTGGTTCTTCGGCTACCCGGCGGTGTCGGCGCTCCTGCTGTCCTTCCTGGAGCCGGGGCCCGGCCCCGAGGGCCCGGCGCGGGTGCTGGACCTGGGCTGCGGCACCTCGGACCTGGGGCCGGGCCTGTACCGCGACTCGGCCCGCGCCGTGCGGGTGACCTGCGCCGACGTGTCGCCCGCGGCCGTGCAGCTGCTGCGCCGGCGGCTGGCGGGGAGCCCCCCGCGCCCGGGGCACCCCGCCTCGCTGATCCGGGTGCTGGAGCTGGACGGCACCGCCGAGCTGGTGCCGCGGCTCGGCCCGCGGACCCTGGACCTGCTGCTGGACAAGGGCACCACGGACGCCCTGCTGCGCTCGGGCGGGGGCGCCGGGGCCGGCCGCTGCCTGCAGCAGAGCCTGGGCGCCCTGCGGCCCTCGGGGTCCCTGCTGCAGTTCTCGGACGAGGACCCCGACGCGCGCATGCCCTGGCTGGAGAGAGAGGGCCGGGGCGCCCCGGTCCGGCTGCAGGAGCTGGGCGCTCTGAGGGGGGTGAGCTACTACTGTTACATCATCAGCCCCCCCGCGCCGGTGACCACGTCGGAGACTAATGGGCAGTGACCCCAAAACTGACCCCTGTGTGTCCCCATCACTGACCCCTGTGACCCCAAAACTGACCCCCTTGTGACCCCTAAACTGCCACCTGTACCCCAGCACGGGCCCCCATGTGTCCCCATCACTGACCCCTGTGACCCCAAAACTGACCCCCCATGTGACCCCTAAACTGCCACCTGTACCCCAGCACGGGCCCCCATGTGTCCCCATCACTGACCCCTGTGACCCCAGCACTGAGCCCTGTAAACACAACGGGGGTCTGTTGTGCTGCCCCCTGCTGGTCAGTGTGGAGTAAGGACACCTCAGGGGTACACTCCGAACCAGCAGCCTCAGGGCTTGAGCCACATGCAGGCCTGGAATCAGGTCTCTTATTCTGTTGTTTTTTAAAAAAATAAAATTTCCAGTTACCTGAAAGTCATGTTCCTGGGTTTGACTCTGGAGTGGAGCTCCTTCCGTGTGGAGTCTGCATGTTCTTGCTGTGCGTATGTGGGTTCCTGCAGGTGGTCCCGGTGCTGTCAAGGTTAACTGGGACATTATCCCTGTGTGTGTGTGTCTTTACTAGAGGACTGGACGGGTCCAAAAGGTTGTTTCTTCCCTGGTCAGGAATGATGAGCTGTCTGGCACTGGAGGGAGAGATGGGGGCCATCTTGTCACACAAACTAGCTGAGCTCTCCCGTCTCTGTCCAGGAGTGTCCTTCAGGGACTGGGGCGACAGCAGTCTGGGACCTGATCTAGATTTGGGGAGACCTGGGTCTACTGTCCCTCTGTCTTTCAGTGGTTTCTGGACACACAGAGTTGACAAGAAGACACAGAGTCGGTTGTACTTTCCGAGTGTTTAATTTGCTGCTTGTGGAGTTGCAGGGTACAGAGAGTGAAAGAGTGAGAGAGAGTGAATTTCCAGCACCGTCTGTTTCTCTGATGATCAGTTAATCAGACACCAGCAGTGGAGGGTTTGAGTCACTACGCTACACCTGCAGCCTGACTCTGGGGGTTCAACCACAGGGAGTCAGTGACAGAGCTGGGGCTCCAGCTGGCCACCTCTGTGTCTAACAAGACCGGACCTGAACCCCTGGACCAGCTGTCCTCCCGGTCCAACAAGACTGGACCTGAACCGCCGGCCCAGCTGTCCTCCCTGTCTAACAAGACTGGACCTGAACCGCCGGCCCAGCTGTCCTCCCGGTCCAACAAGACTGGACCTGAACCGCCGGACCAGCTGTCCTCCTGGTCTCCCAGGTCTCACACTGTCTCTCTCTGTGCCCCCGGGTGTAATTATGAGTTTTCAGCTTATTTTGCAGTGAAACAAGAAAGACTACAGAGTTTAGGATTCATGTTAAAACCCCACCGAGACCGAGGCACCGCTGACACCAGAGTAAGGAGAAGGGGGTGGGGGGGGTGAGCCCCTGAGATTAGCACCCCAAGAGATCTGCACTCCATTTTTAGTAGACCAGACTACAGAAGCGTGCGTGTCAGCTCCACACCCTGCTCCTGGGGGAGACGGAGATCAGATTTCGGGGCTCCCTGCCTCCTCGTCTTTGTGGTTGCAGAAGGAAGGAGGGATGAGGACGTTGGGGTTCCGGATACCCCTGGTTATGTCGTAGAACCTGGGGATCACAGATGAGAGCAGCCAATGAGCAGCTCATGTTCATGAGGCCACTTTAACACCAGTTAAGAGAGACAGACAGAGAGAGAGAGAGACAGGTACAGGGAGAGAGACTACAGCGAGAGTGAGAGACAGGTACAGGGAGAGAGGCAGGTACAGGGAGAGAGAGAGACAGGTACAGGGAGAGAGACGGGTAAAGGGAGAGAGACTACAGCGAGAGAGAGAGACAGGTAGAGAGAGAGATACAGGTACAGGGAGAGAGACTACAGCGAGAGAGACAGGTACAGGGAGATAGATACTGAGAGAGACAGGTACAGGAAGAGAGAGATGATTACAGAAAGAGAGACAGGTACAGGGAGAGAGAGATGATTACAGACAGAGAGAAAGGTACACGGAGAGAGAGACGGGTACAGGGAGATCGATACAGAGAGACAGATACAGGAAGAGAGACAGGTACAGAGAGAGAGAGAAAGGTACACAGAGAGAGAGGGGCAGAGATAGAGTCATCTCCAGAAAGAGACAGATGGAGAGAGTCAATTGTGGATCAGAGAGCAAGAGACAGAGACAGGTACAGATATAGAGAGATGGAAAGACAGATAGGGCCATACAGGGACAGACATGTCCAGACAGAGACAAGTGAAGAGAGTCAATCACACGTCGGAGAGAGACAGGGGGGAGTCAATCATGGACCAGAGAGACAAGGGGTCAGTCACGGATCAGGGAGAGACAGGGAGTCAATTTGGGATCAGAAGGAGACAGGCAGTCAGTCGTAGTTCGTAGCGAGACTCACGAAGAGGCAATCCAGCCAGTACTGTTGCTGTAGTAGAGGTTTGAGATAGGCAGGCAGCCGAACTCGGTGAAGGTGGATATGTAGGTACCTAGGAGAGCCCGACACAGTGATGTATTAGTGGAGTACCACAGGGGTCTGTACTGGGACCACTGCTCTTAACTATCTATACCACTGATGTGTTAGTGGAGTACCACAGGGGTCTGTACTGGGACCACTGCTCTTAACTATACCACTGATTTGTTAGTGGAGTACCACAGGGGCCTGTACTGGGACCACTGCTCTTAACTATCTATACCACTGATGTATTAGTGGAGTACCACAGGGGTCTGTAGTGGGACCACTGCTCTTAACTATACCACTGATGTATTAGTGGAGTACCACAGGGGTCTGTACTGGGACCACTGCTCTTAACTATCTATACCACTGATGTATTAGTGGAGTACCACAGGGGTCTGTACTGGGACCACTGCTCTTAACTATCTATACCACTGATGTATTAGTTGAGTACCACAGGGGTCTGTACTGGGACCACTGCTCTTAACTATCTATACCACTGATTTGTTAGTGGAGTACCACAGGGGTCTGTACTGGGACCACTGCTCTTAACTATACCACTGATTTGTTAGTGGAGTACCACAGGGGTCTGTACTGGGACCACTGCTCTTAACTATACCACTGATTTGTTAGTGGAGTACCACAGGGGTCTGTACTGGGACCACTGCTCTTAACTATACCAGTGATGTGTTAGTGGAGTACCACAGGGGTCTGTACTGGGACCACTGCTCTTAACTATACCAGTGATGTGTTAGTGGAGTACCACAGGGGTCTGTACTGGGACCACTGCTCTTATCTATACCAGTGATGTGTTAGTGGAGTACCACAGGGGTCTGTACTGGGACCACTGCTCTTATCTATACCAGTGATGTGTTAGTGGAGTACCACAGGGGTCTGTACTGGGACCACTGCTCTTATCTATACCAGTGATGTGTTAGTGGAGTACCACAGGGGTCTGTACTGGGACCACTGCTCTTAACTATCTATACCACTGATGTGTTAGTGGAGTACCACAGGGGTCTGTACTGGGACCACTGCTCTTAACTATCTATACCACTGATGTATTAGTTGAGTACCACAGGGGTCTGTACTGGGACCACTGCTCTTAACTATCTATACCACTGATGTGTTAGTGGAGTACCACAGGGGTCTGTACTGGGACCACTGCTCTTATCTATACCAGTGATGTGTTAGTGGAGTACCACAGGGGTCTGTACTGGGACCACTGCTCTTATCTATACCAGTGATGTGTTAGTGGAGTACCACAGGGGTCTGTACTGGGACCACTGCTCTTAACTATACCAGTGATGTGTTAGTGGAGTACCACAGGGGTCTGTACTGGGACCACTGCTGCCTCTCTTTTGAGACCTGTTTTGTGCTCACAGTGAGAGAAAGGTTCTCTGCCTTTGAACCACCCCCCCTCCTCCTCACCTTGTGTCTCCGGAACCTTCCCCTTCCAGACGTTCACGAGGAGCCCCTCCCCTGGGCTGGACGACCCCCCCAGGATCACCTGGCTGAGGAATTCGGCATCGGGGGGGATCTGGATGGGCTGGAAATGGGCCTCCAGCGCCGACTTCTCACAGGTGTGGTTGTGGTAGGAGATGGTGTACTGGACAGCCTGAGGGAGAGGGGTAGTGTCAGTGGGTCAGCGTGTCAGTCAGTGTGTGGGTCAGTCAGTGTGTGGGTCAGTCAGTGTGTGGGTCAGCGTGTGGGTCAGTCAGTGTGTGGGTCTGTGGGTTTGTGTGCGATGGCTCCTACCTCCCTGTAGAGCAGTAGTTTGTCGACAGTGAGAGTCTTGTTCTTGACTGTCACGACCTCCCGGATGCGATATTTCCTCCCGAATGCGTCGTAGGTAAACTGCCCGTACACTGCGGCGTGCTCCTTGGGGTCAAACTGTGGGATCGCCGGAGAGAATCAGCAACACCGTTCAGAAGGGATCAGCTTCCTTGGACGGACTCGTGAACAGACAGGGATCGCAGACACTCCCCTGTCTGCGTGGAGTCTGCACATTCCCCAGAGACACTCCCCTGTCTGCGTGGAGTCTGCACGTTCCCCACAGACACTCCCCTGTCTGCGTGGAGTCTGCACGTTCCCCACAGACACTCCCCTGTCTGCGTGGAGTCTGCACGTTCCCCACAGACACTCCCCTGTCTGCGTGGAGTCTGCACGTTCCCCACAGACACTCCCCTGTCTGCGTGGAGTCTGCACGTTCCCCACAGACACTCCCCTGTCTGCGTGGAGTCTGCACGTTCCCTCTCCCCTCTCCAGCCTTTCAAAGACATGCTAGTTGGGTTAAGTGGGGTCCCTAATTTATCCCTCTGTGTGTGTCATGTGTGCTGCACCCATCAAGGGTACAGGCCCAGCCTGTGAACTGTGAACTATGACCTATGACCTATGACCAGTGCTTCCAGGACGGGCACTGGTTTGCCAAGACCCTGACCAGGCAGAATCCGCTCTCCGACGAGGGACTCAGAGGTGCAGAAACAATGAACAAACCAGAGAGAGGCTCCGCATTCTGGGACAGGAGGAAGAGGAAGAGGATACTCACGACAGACATGCTTCCTTCCAGGAGTGGGGGCGACGCTGCGGTAAGGGCCAGGGGGCGGGGAGAGAAGAGACAGTCGATCAGTGACTGCTTCTGACAGGGGACCAAACTGACCGGTCTCCCTGACCAGTCGTCACCCTCCTGCAGGGACTGGTGACGATGTCTCATCTCTCTTACAGAGACCCAGACTGGCCAGGATTTTCAACATGGCAGGAAAAACAACTGGGAACAGCAGCCCCAGCTCTGTGATTCCATCAAAACACAGGTCTCAGGAAACAAGGAGCATCAAGAGTGACCACACACACACACACACACACACGCGCACACACTCACAGACACACACGCACTCACACACACACACACACACACACACACACACACGCTCACAGACAGACACACATGCACTCACACACACACGCACGCGCACTCACAGACACTCACACACACGCACTCACAGACACTCACACACACGCACTCACAGACACACACACACGCGCATTCACAGACACACACACACACGCACTCACAGACACACTCACGCACACTCACACGCACTCGCACTCACACACACACACACACACGCACTCACACACACACATTCACGGACACACACACACACATGCACTCACGGACACACACACTCACACAGACACACACACTCACACACACACACACAGAAAGTACTGGGGACCAAATTCAAAAACACATTTGGAAGACGTAACACTTCCTCAGACTTTACCAGAGACAACCTCATTAACTCTCTTCAAATCTAAACTTAAAACTGACCTTTTTACCGAGGTCTGTGTCTGACTGCCGGCATCTGTACTTTTTTCATTGACTTGATTTGGGTTTTTTCTTTATTCACGGGCAGTGTCCTTGGGTTTGGAAAGGTGCTTGATAAATAAAAGTGATCATTATTATTAATACTGATTGATTTTGACAACAGCTGAGCAGACAGGTGAATTTCCTGCAATACTGATTGTTATTGATGATCTGTGCGCAATCAGGTTAATTCCCCATATTGCTGATCATTATTGACGATCTCTGAACAGATTAATTCTCCAAATTATTGATCATAATTGATAATTGCTGAACAGACACTAATTCTCCTTGTGGTCGATAACTCCTAACATACAGATTGCTTCTCAATATAATATCAATATCACTCTGGGTGATCTCTGAGCAGAGGAAAGTTTA
>NC_142626.1:462124-479624 GCF_059453375.1 Lepisosteus platostomus | reverse complement strand
CCAGGTGTCTGTCGGTCCACCTCTGTCTGTCCACCTCCGGCCAGCTGACCACCTCTGTCTGTCTGTCCACCTCTGGCCAGGTGTCTGTCGGTCCACCTCTGTCTGTCCACCTCCGGCCAGCTGTCCACCTCTGTCTGTCTGTCCACCTCTGTCTGTTCACCTTCGGCCAGTTCTGTCCACTTCTGTTCATCTGTCCATCCGTCTGTCCACCCATTCACCTCTGTCTATCAACCCTTACACCTCCGTCCAGCTGTCCTCCTCTGTTCCTCTGTCCACCTCTGTCTATCTGTCCGTCCGTCTGTCCACCTCTGTCTATCAACCCTTACACCTCTGTCCATATCTGTCCATCTGTATGTCCACCTCTGTCCGTCACTGTCTGTCCACCTGTCCTGTCTGCCTGCCTGTCTGTCTCTCTGAGTCAGCCCTTCTCAACCGCATCCCATCACACTGATTGACCGAGGACCGATCAGCCAATCACAAACCCCTTCACTCCCCCGCGGACCTGCCGATCAGCCAATCACAAACCCCTTCACTCCCCAGCGGACCTGCCAATCAGCCAATCACAAACCCCTTCACTCCCCAGCGGACCTGCCAATCAGCCAATCACAAACCCCTTCACTCCCCAGCGGACCTGCCGCGAGTGTCTTACCTTTGTCTTACCTTTGTCCCCAGATGTCATCCCCACCAGCCCTTACAGCCCCTACATCCGCGTCCTGAGGTTCGACGTCACGTCCGTCGACACGAACTCCAGCCACCTGGTGAAGGCGGAGTTCCGAATTTTCCGGGTCGCCAATCCCAAGGCCAAGGTGGCGGAGCAGCGGGTGGAGCTGTACCAGGTACCAGCACGGGGCACACACACACACACACACACACACACTACCGCCGGGGGCCTCAACAGCGCCGCCCTAGGGGCCAGGTGGGGTATACACTGCCGTGTCGCTCCCCCCCGCCGGTGCGTGAGCACAGGGTGAACGGGAGGCCGACGGGGCGTGTGGAGGAGGAAGAGGAGGAGGAGGAGGAGGTGTGACCGCGGTGGAACAGCTCTCTCCTGCCCCCCCCCAGGTCCTGAAGTCGCGGGACCCGTCGTCGCCCTCCCAGCGCTACATCGACAGCCGCAACCTCCGCCCCCGCGCCAAGGGGGAGTGGCTCTCCATCGACGTCACGGAGACCGTCGGCGAGTGGCTCGCCCACAGAGGTGAGGGCAGCGGCACGGCCGTCCGTCCCAGGCTGCTGTCGGAGCTGGGCCCGGTTCTAATACTGCTGTTCTCCCCCCTGTCCACTACCCCTCCCCCCTCTCAGACAGGAACCAGGGGCTGAAACTGAGTGTTCACTGTCCCTGCTGCACCTTCCTTCCCTCCAATAACAACATCGTCCCCAACAAGAGCGAGGAGCTGGAGGCTCGATTCGCAGGTCTGTGTGTCTGTTCCTCTCTGTCAGAGCCCAGGCTGGGCAG
Source organism: Lepisosteus platostomus (assembly GCF_059453375.1). Classification (NCBI taxonomy): domain Eukaryota; kingdom Metazoa; phylum Chordata; class Actinopteri; order Semionotiformes; family Lepisosteidae; genus Lepisosteus; species Lepisosteus platostomus. The sequence goes on along the minus strand of NC_142626.1, from coordinate 478,171 downwards.
GCCACTGGTATCTGTACCTCTCTGTCCATCTGCCACTGGGCAGGGCACTGGTATTTGTAACTCTCTGTCACTGGGCAGAGCTCTGGTATCTGTACCTCTCTGTCCATCTGCCACTGGGCAGGGCACTGGTATCTGTACCTCTCTGTCCATCTGCCACTGGGCAGGGCACTGGTATTTGTAACTCTCTGTCACTGGGCAGAGCTCTGGTATCTGTACCTCTCTGTCACTGGGCAGAGCTCTGGTATCTGTACCTCTCTGTCCATCTGCCACTGGGCAGGGCACTGGTATCTGTACCTCTCTGTCCATCTGCCACTGGGCAGGGCAGATGTATCTGTACCTCTCTGTCACTGGGCAGAGCTCAGGTATCTGTACCTCTCTGTCACTGGGCAGGCCACTGGTATCTGTACCTCTCTGTCCATCTGCCACTGGGCAGGGCAGATGTATCTGTACCTCTCTGTCACTGGGCAGAGCTCAGGTATCTGTACCTCTCTGTCACTGGGCAGGCCACTGGTATCTGTCCTTCTGTCACTGGGCAGGACACTGGTATCTGTACCTCTCTGTCCATCTGCCACTGGGCAGAGCTCTGGTATCTGTACCTCTCTGTCCATCTGCCACTGGGCAGGGCACTGGTATCTGTACCTCTCTGTCACTGGGCAGAGCTCTGGTATCTGTACCTCTCTGTCCATCTGCCACTGGGCAGGGCACTGGTATCTGTACCTCTCTGTCACTGGGCAGAGCTCTGGTATCTGTACCTCTCTGTCACTGGGCAGAGCTCTGGTATCTGTACCTCTCTGTCACTGGGCAGAGCACTGGTATCGGTATCTCTCTGTCCATCTGCCACTGGGCAGGGCACTGGTATCTGTACCTCTCTGTCACTGGGCAGAGCTCTGGTATCTGTACCTCTCTGTCACTGGGCAGAGCTCTGGTATCTGTACCTCTCTGTCACTGGGCAGAGCTCTGGTATCTGTACCTCTCTGTCACTGGGCAGAGCTCTGGTATCTGTACCTCTCTGTCACTGGGCAGAGCTCTGGTATCTGTACCTCTCTGTCACTGGGCAGAGCTCTGGTATCTGTACCTCTCTGTCACTGGGCAGAGCACTGGTATCGGTATCTCTCTGTCCATCTGCCACTGGGCAGGGCACTGGTATCTGTACCTCTCTGTCACTGGGCAGAGCTCTGGTATCTGTACCTCTCTGTCACTGGGCAGAGCTCTGGTATCTGTACCTCTCTGTCACTGGGCAGAGCTCTGGTATCTGTACCTCTCTGTCACTGGGCAGAGCACTGGTATCGGTATCTCTCTGTCCATCTGCCACTGGGCAGGGCACTGGTATCTGTACCTCTCTGTCACTGGGCAGAGCTCTGGTATCTGTACCTCTCTGTCACTGGGCAGAGCTCTGGTATCTGTACCTCTCTGTCACTGGGCAGAGCTCTGGTATCTGTACCTCTCTGTCACTGGGCAGAGCTCTGGTATCTGTACCTCTCTGTCACTGGGCAGAGCTCTGGTATCTGTACCTCTCTGTCACTGGGCAGAGCACTGGTATCGGTATCTCTCTGTCCATCTGCCACTGGGCAGGGCACTGGTATCTGTACCTCTCTGTCACTGGGCAGAGCTCTGGTATCTGTACCTCTCTGTCACTGGGCAGAGCTCTGGTATCTGTACCTCTCTGTCACTGGGCAGAGCTCTGGTATCTGTACCTCTCTGTCACTGGGCAGAGCACTGGTATCGGTATCTCTCTGTCCATCTGCCACTGGGCAGGGCACTGGTATCTGTACCTCTCTGTCACTGGGCAGAGCTCTGGTATCTGTACCTCTCTGTCACTGGGCAGAGCTCTGGTATCTGTACCTCTCTGTCACTGGGCAGAGCTCTGGTATCTGTACCTCTCTGTCCATCTGTCTCACTTACTTTCCTCTCCCTCTCAGGCCTGGATGACCAGCTGATAAAACAGTATAAGAAGTCAGGCTCGAAAGGCTCCAAGTTCGACATTAGCACCAAGACGCCCCACCTCATCCTGACCCTGCTGCCCACAGACCGACTGGAGTCCCCAGCCAAGAAGGGGCGCAAGCGGCGTGCGGCCGGGGACACCCCCACCTGCTCCAGGTGTGTGTGTGCTCCCCTCGCTCTGTGCCGGTAGCCCGCTCTCTGTGCCTCGGTGCTATCTGCCCTGTGTCCCCCTCCCATCCTCAGGAATGCCGACCAGAGCTGCTGTCTCCACTCCCTCTACATCGATTTCCGTCGGGATCTCAACTGGAGGTGGATCCACGAGCCCAAGGGCTACAAGGCCAACTTCTGCGCGGGGAGCTGTCCTTACCTGTGGAGCGCGGACATGCACTACAGCAGAGTCAGTGTCAGCCTGCCTGCCTCTGTCTCACTGTTTGAGTATTCATCCTACTGTCTGTGTCTCACCGTGTCTGTCTGTGTCTGTCTGTATCTCACTGCCTGTCTGTGTCTCACTGTGTCTGTCTGTGTCTCACTGTGTCTGTCTGTGTCTCACTGTCTGTCTGTGTCTCACTGTGTCTGTCTGTGTCTCACTGTCTGTCTGTGTCTGTCTGTGTCTCACTGTCTGTCTGTGTCTCACTGTGTCTGTCTGTGTCTCACTGTCTGTTTGTGTCTGTCTGTCTCACTGTCTGTCTGTGTCTGTCTGTGTCTCACTGTGTCTGTCTGTGTCTCACTGTGTCTCACTGTCTATGTCTCACTGTCTGTTTGTGTCAGTCTCACTGTCCCTTCCTGTCTCCCTGTCTGTCTGTCTGTCTGTCTGTCTCTCACTGTGTCTGTCTGTGTATCCAGGACCAGTGCGGTCAGTCCTGTGTTTTGGACACTCACCTGTCTGTCTGTCTCCAGATTCTGCCCCTGTACAACAAGCTGAACCCCGAGGCGTCGGTGTCTCCCTGCTGTGTGCCCCAGGAGCTCGAGCCCCTGACCATCATCTACTTTGTGGGGCGCAACCCCCGTGTGGAGCAGCTGTCCAACATGGTGGTCAAGTCCTGCAAGTGCAGGTAGAGGAGAGCCACCCCAAAAGCCCAGGACATCTCTTGGACACCCCAAAAGCCCAAGATACCAACTCCTGGACTTCCTGAAAGCCCAGGACACCAAAGCTTGGACACCCCAAAAGCCTAAGACACCTGTGCTTGGATACCCCGAAAGAACATGACACCGACTCTTGGACACCCTGAAAGTGCAGGACATCAAATTTCGGGCGTCTCAAACGCATAAGACACCAATGCTTGGACACCCCAAAAGTCCAGGGCACCAACAGCTGGATATACCACAAAACCAAGACACCCCGATACTGCTCCTCTGTCTGTATCCTTCCTTCCACCCATCTCTCTGTCCCCCTGGCTGACGGGGAGACGCGTTCTGACTCCAGGGCTCTCTGCCACTCGGGAGCTATAGCCCAGAACGGACCAGGCCGGACCGGACCGGCCCAGACCCTCCTCGCAGCAGTGTAAATAGATCATCCACAGAGAGGCTGTTAGAAGGACTGCTCTCGATAGCGCGAGCAGATGGATGTCAACCTAATCACAGATAATCTTGCTGTTAGGAGCTGCTGCAGATAAGTGAAATTGCCACCAGTATCTAAAACTGGGCCTTCCAGTGTCCAGTGTGGTCACCTCTGGGGGTTACACTGCCCTTAGGTGTCCAGTGGGGTCAGTGCTGGGGTCACACTGTACTGAGGTGTCCAGTGGGGTCAGTGCTGGGGGTCACACTGCACTGGGGTGTCCAGTGGGGTCAGTACTGGGGTCACACTGTACTGAGGTGTCCAGTGGGGTCAGTGCTGGGGGTCACACTGCACTGGGGTGTCCAGTGGGGTCAGTACTGGGGTCACACTGTACTGGGGTGTCCAGTGGGGTCAGTGCTGGGGGTCACATTGCACTGGGGTGTCCAGTGGGGTCAGGGCTGGCCAGAAGACAGATGTTACTGTACCTTTTAAAGAAACTGGGGGAACAATACCATTATCTGCAGCAGTGGGAGGTCATAGGTCGTCTCATCTTTCTAGATATAAGGGCAAAGGATGTAGGATTGTGCGAGTTATGGGGTATTGGAATTCTATGATGTACGGGGGCAAAGGTCATAGAATCATTACTGTACGACAAGGACTGTGGTGTGATGTATGAGGGCAAATGTCACAGATTACAGGTCACAGGTTATCGTGAATATATCAGAACAAAGGTCATAGGTTAATGTTATGTGTGAAGGCAAAAGTCACAGTTAATGCTGCTGTATTTAAGTGGGCAGAAGTCCTAAATTAACGCACTGCAGGAGAGAAAAGGTCACAGCTGAATGACAGATCAGTGAAAGGTTGTATGACCTCCAGTGTGTGACATCACCTTCCTTAATAAATAGGTACAACACCAACTGTCGCTCTCCCGCTGGACAACATCACGGTCACTGCTTTCCCCTGGCTCACACGTCCAGCAGGCCGGCTCAACTGACATCACACAGAGGGTCCGGCCGCGTCCCAGCAGAACACTGACCACTGCAGATCTCCGTGCCCCCTGTGTCTGCACAGGCTGGCTGGGAGAGTTGGACGCTGAGACACTGACCACTGGACACCTCAGTGCAGTTTAACTTACAGGACTGACCACGCCGATCACTGGACATTGCTGAAGGCGGCTTGTGTCAGAGCCAGGACTGGGCGGAGACGACAGTGCTACACCTGTATTTGTAAGGATGGAAAGCTGATGAAGATCCAATCTGGGCTCGTACACACATGGTCGTGAGTTATAAACCGTTAATAAAAGTTCAGACAGAGACTTGTCGTGTGGCGTGTTCAAATAGAATTGATGGTACAGTATGTGTGTCTCTGTGTGTGCTAGTGTGCGTGACAGAGTGTTGCAGTGTGTGTCGCAGTGATTGTGACAGTGTAACTGTGTGTGACTGTGTGTTGCAGTGTTTGTGACAGTGTGTTACTGAGCAAGACGAGAGAGAGAAGAGGAGAGAAGAGAGAGGAGACAGGAGAGAGGAGAGGAGAGAGGAGAGAGGAGAGGAGTGAGAGGAGAGGAGAGAGGAGAGAGGAGAGAGGAGAGGGGAGAGAAACAGAACTTGAGAGAAAGAGCAGTCATGTAAGTTCAAACTTAGTGGCTTGAGGTCAACTGACCAAACAGAGCATTAAAACTACAATAAAACCAAAATAAACTTCTGGCTGGTGTGAGAGACACCAGATGAGGGCTGTGAGTGCCAGACCACAGGCCAGCTGCCGTCCTGCTGGCACCCTGACTTCATCATGAACCCCAACATGTGAAAATACCCCATTCCCTTACTGTGTGTGCCAGCACAGTCCAGAGTCCAGAGATCGCCGGTCCAGTCTGGGTCACACTGTACCCCTACAGTCCAGTCTGGGTCACACTGTACCCCTACAGTTCAGTCTGGGTCACACTGTACCCCTACAGTCCAGAGATCGCCGGTCCAGTCTGGGTCACACTGTACCCCTACGGTCCAGTCTGGGTCACTCTGTACCCCTACAGTTCAGTCTGGGTCACACTGTACCCCTACAGTCCAGAGATCGCCGGTCCAGTCTGCGGCACTCTGTACCCTTACAGGCCAGTCTGGGTCACTCTGTACCCCTACAGTCCAGTCTGGGTCACACTGTACCCCTACAGTCCAGAGATCACTGGTCCAGTCTGGGTCACTCTGTACCCCTACAGTCCAGTCTGGGTCACACTGTACCCCTACAGTCCAGTCTGGGTCACACTGTACCCCTACAGTCCAGAGATCACTGGTCCAGTCTGGGTCACTCTGTACCCCTACAGTCCAGTCTGGGTCACACTGTACCCCTACAGTCCAGAGATCACCGGTCCAGTCTGGGTCTCACTGTACCCCTACAGTCCAGTCTGGGTCACACTGTACCCCTACAGTCCAGAGATCACTTGTCCAGTCTGGGTCACACTGTACCCCTACAGTCCAGAGATCGCTCATTCCAGCCTGTTCACTATAAAAGCGCAATACAGTAGACCCAGTGAGATCAGGGTAAAAGCACAGTACAGCGCAGTACAGCCCAGTGAGATCAGGGTAAAAGCACAGTACAGCGCAGTAGAGCCCAGTGAGATCAGGGTAAAAGCGCAGTACAGCGCAGTACAGCCCAGTGAGATCAGGGTAAAAGCACAGTACAGCGCAGTAGAGCCCAGTGAGATCAGGGTAAAAGCACAGTACAGCGCAGTAGAGCCCAGTGAGATCAGGGTAAAAGCACAGTACAGCCCAGTGACATCAGGGTAAACTAAATCATGATCCTGCCTGTGGTAACGGTTCTCCAATCACATGGTATAAACTGGGTCAGAACCTGCAGAAAAGACCCACATTTAGGCAGGAGAGCTGCTGCAGGGCGTGTCCCGCGTCGCGAGGCAGGGAGGTGCGATGGGCTCCTCTCCCAGCCAGAGCAGCAGGGAGCTCTGCCAGTTCCTCTGCGGTCGCAGCAGACTGCAGTAAACAGGATGTGAGCGATTTCTTCCCACTGCGCTCCGGGGCCGCTGGCGACAGGCCTGTGTGTGTGTGTGGAGAGGAAAGAGGAGAGAGAGAGAGGAGAGAGGAGAGAGGAGGAGAGAGAGAGGAGAGAGAGAGGGAGAGAGGAGGAGAGAGGAGAGAGAGGAGAGAGAGAGAGGAGAGAGAGAGAGGAGAGAGGAGAGAGGAGAGAGGAGAGAGGAGAGAGAGAGAGGAGAGAGGATAGAGAGGAGAGAGAGAGGAGAGAGGAGAGAGGAGAGAGAGAGGAGAGAGGATAGAGAGAGAGAGAGGAGAGAGGAGAGAGAGGGGAGAGAGGAGGAGAGGAGGAGAGAGGAGAGAGAGGAGAGAGAGAGAGGAGAGAGAGGAGAGAGGAGGAGAGGAGGAGAGGAGAGAGAGAGGGAGAGAGAGGAGCGAGAGAGGAGAGAGAGAAGAGAGAGGGGGAGAGAGGAGGAGAGGAGGATGGAGGGAGAGTGGCAGTGAGAGGCAGAGAATCAGTTTGTCAGTGTGTGTGTGTCAGTGTGTGAAAGCGTTTAGTCAGTGCATCGGTATGTGTGTGCGTCAGTTGGTGTTTGTGTGTGCGTGTGTGAAACTATCAGCCTGTCGGGATGTTGTGTCAGACGGGGTGGTGGGTGGGGACGGGGGTGGGGTCGTATCACCCAATTGACACCTCTGTCACCCCCACCCTCAACACAGCAGGGGCTGTGTGCTGGACAGGGAGGAGGAGACGCAGCCCGTCTGTGTGGCTGGGAGCACAGGCCAGGCCTTGTGCACTGTGAGGGAGCTGAGCCTGCGCTCAGCGAGGAGAGAGGGGTGAGTGAGGTCACACAGGAGCAAAGACACCATCTGAGCACCGAACCACTGCAGGCTGGGCTGGACTGGGATCATAGACTCCACTGACACTGACAGAGCAGGCTGACACACTGCAGGCTGGACTGGACTGGCTGGACTGGGAGCTGGATTAGTTCTTCACTGGGATTATACTCAGACTCCATTGACACTGACAGAGCAGTCTGAGACACTGCAGGCTGGACTGGACTGGCTGGACTGGGAGCTGGATTAGTTCTTCACTGGGATTATAATCAGACTCACTGACACTGACAGAGCAGTCTGAGACACTGCAGGCTGGACTGGACTGGCTGGACTGGGAGCTGGATTAGTTCTTCACTGGGATTATAATCAGACTCCACTGACACTGACAGAGCAGTCTGAGACACTGCAGGCTGGACTGGACTGGCTGGACTGGGAGCTGGATTAGTTCTTCACTGGGATTATAATCAGACTCACTGACACTGACAGAGCAGTCTGAGACACTGCAGGCTGGACTGGACTGGCTGGACTGGGAGCTGGAGTAGTTATTATAATCTGTCCCTGCTCCAGGCTTTACTGTCTTTTTCCTCAATGTGATTTTTGAGGTTTTAGAGGAATGTTGAAAGATTTAAAAAGAGCGTTCTTTGCTGCCACCTTGTGGTCAATTTGCAGAAGTGCTTGTTTTGGTCCAGCTATTCTTGGTGCTTTATCAGGTACCAGTCTTCCGGACAGAGACGCACTGGTTTCCAGCCCTGTCTTCTGCGCCCTGGGACAGCAGCACCACCTGTAACCTGACCCGTCTCATGATCGCTGATGTTGAGCAAGCAGGAAGTGGCTCTCTTTCAGAGACAGACAGGCACCCAGGGAGAGAGACAGAGAGAGACAGAGACAGAGACAGACAGGGCTCTCAGGGAGAGAGACAGAGACTCAGGGAGAGACAGACAGCGCTCTCAGGGAGAGAGACAGAGACTCAGGGAGAGACAGACAGGGCTCTCAGGGAGAGAGACAGAGACAGACAGCGCTCTCAGGGAGAGAGACAGAGACTCAGGGAGAGACAGACAGGGCTCTCAGGGAGAGAGACAGAGAGAGATAGAGACAGAGACAGACAGGGCTCTCAGGGAGAGAGACAGAGACAGACAGCGCTCTCAGGGAGAGAGACAGAGACTCAGGGAGAGACAGACAGGGCTCTCAGGGAGAGAGACAGAGACACAGGGAGAGACAGACAGCACTCTCAGGGAGAGAGACAGAGACACAGGGAGAGACAGAGACAGACAGGGCTCTCAGGGAGAGAGACAGAGAGAGACAGAGACAGAGACAGACAGGGCTCTCAGGGAGAGAGACAGAGACAGACAGGGCTCTCAGGGAGAGAGACAGAGACAGACAGCGCTCTCAGGGAGAGAGACAGAGACAGACAGCGCTCTCAGTCCTGTGTGCCTGTGACGGTGTGGTGGTTCTATTAAACCAGACTGAGATCAGTGCTCTGTGTGTCTTTATTTCTGCCGCCACACGCCTGCCAGCGCCCACAGAGCCGCGAGAGCCCGTCTCCAGACGCCGGCCCGCGGCAGGAAGAGGTCGTCCTCCGTCTTGCAGGACACACGCACACTCAGGTCCTCGATGCGCTGTTTCACTTCCTGGGTCAGGCTGTGCTGAGAGCCCAGCTGGGAGGCATAGTCTGCAGAGAGAGGACACCTGTCTGACTGACCGCTGGCTCCTGCGCCTCACTGCCTGTCTGTCCACCTGTCCGACTGACCGCTGGCTCCTGCGCCTCACTGCCTGTCTGTCCACCTGTCCGACTGACCGCTGGCTCCTGCGCCTCACTGCCTGTCTGTCCACCTGTCCGACTGACCGCTGGCTCCTGCGCCTCACTGCCTGTCTGTCCACCTGTCTGACTGACCGCTGGCTCCTGCGCCTCACTGCCTGTCTGTCCACCTGTCTGACTGTCCTTCTGTTCCACTGTCTGCTTGCCTCTGCCTGTGTGAAACACAGAGCCCACCTTCCTGTCTCTCTCTCAGGCCCTGTCTCACCCCACAGTGTCCAGTACCTCTGGTTGTCTGTCTCTCAGGCCCTGTCTCACCCCACAGTGTCCAGTACCTGTGGCTGTCTGTCTCTCAGGCCCTGTCTCACCCCACAGTGTCCAGTACCTGTGGCTGTCTGTCTCTCAGGCCCTGTCTCACCCCACAGTGTCCAGTACCTGTGGCTGTCTGTCTCTCAGGCCCTGTCTCACCCCACAGTGTCCAGTACCTGTGGCTGTCTGTCTCTCAGGCCCTGTCTCACCCCACAGTGTCCAGTACCTGTGGCTGTCTGTCTCTCAGGCCCTGTCTCACCCCACAGTGTCCAGTACCTGTGGCTGTCTGTCTCTCAGGCCCTGTCTCACCCCACAGTGTCCAGTACCTGTGGCTGTCTGTCTCTCAGGCCCTGTCTCACCCCACAGTGTCCAGTACCTGTGGCTGTGTTCTGCAGGATCTGCAGGACCTCCCTCTCTATGGCAGACACCAGGGGTAGTGGGATCTGGAGAGAGAGAGAGAGGAGCCAGAACTCACTGCACTGCGGTGGACACACACGTGCTCACACGCACACGCACACACACGCATGCATGGGCTGACTTCACACAGGCGACAGGGTCAGACGCAGAGAGACAGACAGGGCTTACAGAGGTCCTGTAGTCCAGCTCGTGCCTCATGATGATCTCCTTGTATGCTGGATCCTGAAAAGACAGACAGTAATAGTCAGACACAGAGCTCACTGATGAGCCGCTTGAGGCTGAGGGACAGGGGGTGGACTGTACAGTGCGACCCAGACTGGACCGGTGATCTACGGACTGTAGGGGTACAGTGCGACAAAGACTGGACTGTAGGGGTACAGTGTGACCCAGACTGGAACGGCGATCTCTGGACTGTAGGGGTACAGGGTGACCCAGACTGGACTGTAGGGGTACAGTGTGACCCAGACTGGACAGTGATCTCTGGACTGTAGGGGTACAGGGTGACCCAGACTGGACTGTAGGGGTACAGTGTGACCCAGACTGGACTGTAGGGGTACAGTGTGACCCAGACTGGACAGTGATCTCTGGACTGGAGGGGTACAGGGTGACCCAGACTGGACAGTGATCTCTGGACTGGAGGGGTACAGTGTGACCCAGACTGGACTGTAGGGGTACATTATGACCCAGACTGGACAGTGATCTCTGGACTGTAGGGGTACAGTGTGACCCAGACTGGACTGTAGGGGTACAGTGTGACCCAGACTGGACAGTGATCTCTGGACTGGAGGGGTACAGGGTGACCCAGACTGGACAGTGATCTCTGGACTGGAGGGGTACAGTGTGACCCAGACTGGACTGTAGGGGTACAGTGTGACCCAGACTGGACAGTGATCTCTGGACTGGAGGGGTACAGGGTGACCCAGACTGGACAGTGATCTCTGGACTGGAGGGGTACAGTGTGACCCAGACTGGACTGTAGGGGTACAGTGTGACCCAGACTGGACAGTGATCTCTGGACTGGAGGGGTACAGTGTGACCCAGACTGGACTGGAGGGGTACAGTATAACCTGGCCCACACGTGTCACTATGTCCTATTTTGTGTTGACGTCTTCCTGATGGCGCCTACCTGTGTGTACTGGCTGATGTGGTAGCCCCGGCGATGAGCCATTCGCCACTTGCTGATGCACTTGCTGGTGCCCCACACTGAGCCGGCGCGACTCAGGAGCAGGTCTGCCAGCGGGGGACAGGAGAGAGAGAGGAGCTCAGAGACGGTCCGCAGTCACCTGCACAAGCGCTTCCTGTGCGCCACTCACCCAGGACAGTGGAGGGGGGGGGCAGTGCCTGGAGGGAGAGAGAGGGGGGAGACAGACGGTCACCCCTGACTCGGCCACGCACAGGGTGGCCGAGAGACAGGAGTCAGGCTCACTGTGTCACAACACTGACGGGGGTAGAATTAGAACTCCACCTTATCCAGTGCACCAGTGTGTCACCAGTGTCTCACCAGTGTGTCACCAGTGTCTCACCAGTGTCTCACCAGCACACAGGCGCACCAGTGTGTCACCAGTGTCTCACCAGCACACAGGCGCACCAGTGTGTCACCAGTGTCTCACCAGCACACAGGCGCACCAGTGTCTCACCAGTGCTTGACCAGTGCCTGACCGGTGCCTCACCAGTGTCTCACCAGTGCCTGACCGGTGCCTCACCAGTGTCTCGCCAGCACACAGGCGCACCAGTGTCTCACCAGTGCTTGACCGGTGCCTCACCAGTGTCTCACCAGCACACAGGCGCACCAGTGTCTCACCAGCACACAGGCACACCAGTGCCTCACCAGAGTGTCACCATTGCTTGACCAGTGCCTGACCGGTGCCTCACCAGTGTCTCACCAGTGCTTGACCGGTGCCTCACCAGTGTCTCACCAGTGTCTCACCAGCACACAGGCCCACCAGTGTCTCACCAGTGTCTCACCAGCACACAGGCACACCAGTGCCTCACCAGGGTGTCACCATTGCTTGACCAGTGCCTGACCGGTGCCTCACCAGTGTCTCACCAGCACACAGGCGCAGGTGTACTGTTCCTGCTCTGCGGGGAGAGAGACAGTCAGACAGACAGTCGCCGAGTGTTAGTGACTCAGTACCTCCTCCTGGACTCTCTGCAGAGGGGCTCCCAGGCTGGTGTGGCCCTCAAAGACGCCCTCTTCCTCCTCGTCTGCCTCCTCTTCCTCCTCCTCCACGCCACTGCACTGTCCAGACTGCACCAGCTCAGAGTCACGCTGCTCGTGCTGAGAACTGGAGAACAGAGACGCAGGTACCACACACGCAGAGATGACAACACTACACATGGCACACCAGAGCAACACTACCTCACCCAGCACTACACACACTGAGCACAGTGACCACAGAGAGGACAGGCTCAGGGACCACAGCCTGGCCACAGCAGACACTGGACACAGGCAGACCTGGCTGTCCAGAGAGGACAGGCTCAGGGACCACAGCCTGGACACAGACACTGGACACAGGCAGACCTGGCTGTCCAGAGAGGACAGGCTCAGGGACCACAGCCTGGACACAGACACTGGACACAGGCAGACCTGGCTGTCCAGAGAGGACAGGCTCAGGGACCACAGCCTGGCCACAGACACTGGACACAGGCAGACCTGGCTGTCCAGAGAGGACAGGCTCAGTGACCACAGCCTGGACACAGACACTGGACACAGGCAGACCTGGCTGTCCAGAGAGGACAGGCTCAGTGACGACAGCCTGGACACAGACACTGGACACAGGCAGACCTGGCTGTCCAGAGAGGACAGGCTCAGTGACCACAGCCTGGACACAGACACTGGACACAGGCAGACCTGGCTGTCCAGAGAGGACAGGCTCAGTGACCACAGCCTGGACACAGACACTGGATATAATAAGGAGAGGAGAAAGAAGGACAGGAGAGGAGAGAGGAGAAGGGGAGAAAGGAGAGAGTGTCTTACTCAGCAGGGTCTGTCTCTCCGGGGGTGTCTCCGTCTCCGTTTCTGGTCGCCATCCCGAGTTTCTCCGACGTGCGGGACAGGAGCGAAATGAAAACAGCTCTTGCGGGTTCTCGCGGGTGGGTTTGAAAGACGCGCCGGCGTTCGAGAGCCGCGTGCTGTCAGGCATCCGACCCACGGCGCGTGGATTGCACGGAACTCGCGGCGACATCACGATGATGTATTCGCTCGCGGGTGAATTACGGCAGCAGGTCAGTAGCGGAGGAGACCTGCGCCCCGGGCGCCCTCTGCTGGTGACGACCGGGAACCGCAGCGTGGCGAGTTAACACGGGACACGCGTGAAATCACAAAGACCGCAGGAGTCGTGGTGCGGAGGCACAGTGGGGTGTTTATTAAGACTTGGTGCGTGTTAGACAGGTCAGGATCAGCTCCAGACTCTCCGTGGCTGAGGCATGCCAGAGACAGACAGGCAGGCAGGCAGAGAGACAGAAGACAGACAGACAGAGACAGAGAGACAGACAGGCAGGCAGAGAGACAGAAGACAGACAGACAGAGACAGAGAGACAGACAGGCAGGCAGGCAGAGAGACAGAAGACAGACAGACAGACAGACAGAGAGACAGAGAGACAGACAGGCAGGAAGGCAGAGACACAGAAGACAGACAGGCAGGCAGAGAGACAGAGAGACAGACAGGCAGGCAGACAGAGAGACAGACAGCCAGGCAGGCAGAGAGACAGGCAGGCAGGCAGAGAGACAGGCAGACAGGCAGGAAGGCAGAGATCTGGAGTTACAGTTCGAAGGCACTGGGGTCTGTACAAGCAGACTGCATCCCAGCTCTGCCTGTGTAAGGCGCTATATGGCGGGTTGTACAGTGTGAGAGGGCAGGGGTGTCCCCTCCTCTCTCCTCCCACTGCAGGGACAGTTTCTCTGGACCAGCTGAGGCGTGCAGGGACACACGCATGCCGCCCCTCGGAAACCGCTGTCAATGTGAGGTCCATCCTGCGCCAGTAGGGTTCAAGTACGACCCGGTCCAGACCGGACCAGTACCCCTCTGGACTGTAGGGGTACAGGGTGACCCAGGCTGGACCGGTGATCTCTGGACGATCTCTGTGGTTCTGTAGTTGGTGTGATCAAGCTGCAGTCCTTATCATGCTGAAAGGTGTCGGCCCGGTGTGGGTCTGGAGTCAGTCAATCCGGTGTCAATCCGGTGTCGGTCCAGTGTAGGTCCAGTGTCAGTCCGGTGTGGGTCTGGTGTCAGTCCGGTGTGGGTCCAGTGTCAGTCCGGTGTCAGTCCGGTGCCGGTCCGGTCTCAGTCCTGTGTGGGTCCGGTGTGGATCCGGTGTCAGTTCGGTGTCAGTCCGGTCTCAGTCCGGTGTGGGTCCAGTGTCAGTCCAGTGTCAGTCTGGTGTCAGTCTGGTGTCAGTCCGGTCTCAGTCCGGTGTCGGTCCGGTGTGGGTCCGGTGTGGGTCCGGTGTCAGTTCGGTGTGGGTCTGGTGTGGGTCCGGTGTCAGTCCGGTCTCAGTCCGGTCTCAGTCTGGTGTGGGTCCGGTGTCAGTCCGGTGTCAGTCTGGTGTCAGTCCGGTGTGGGTCCGGTGTGGGTCCGGTGTCAGTCCAGTGTCAGTCTGGTGTCAGTCTGGTGTGAGTCCGGTGTCAGTCTGGTGTCAGTCTGGTCTCAGTCCGGTGTGGGTCCGGTCTCAGTCCGGTGCCGGTCCGGTCTCGGTCCGGTCTCAGTCCGGTCTCGGTCCGGTCTCGGTCCGGTCTCAGTCCGGTGTCAGTCCGGTGTGGGTCCAGTGTGGGGTCCAGTGTCAGTCCGGTGTCAGTCCGGTCTCAGTCCGGTCTCAGTCCGGTGTGGGTCCGGTCTCAGTCCGGTCTCAGTCCGGTGCCGGTCCGGTCTCGGTCCGGTCTCAGTCCGGTCTCAGTCTGGTGTGGGTCCGGTGTGGGTCCAGTGTGGGGTCCAGTGTCAGTCCGGTGTCAGTCCGGTCTCAGTCCGGTGTGGGTCCGGTCTCAGTCCGGTCTCAGTCCGGTGCCGGTCCGGTCTCAGTCCGGTCTCAGTCCGGTCTCGGTCCGGTCTCAGTCCGGTGTCAGTCCGGTGTGGGGTCCAGTGTCAGTCCAGTCTCAGTCCGGTGCCGGTCCGGTCTCGGTCCGGTCTCAGTCCGGTCTCGGTCCGGTCTCGGTCCGGTCTCAGTCCGGTGTCAGTCCGGTGTGGGTCCAGTGTGGGGTCCAGTGTCAGTCCGGTGTCAGTCCGGTCTCAGTCCGGTCTCAGTCCGGTGTGGGTCCGGTCTCAGTCCGGTCTCAGTCCGGTGCCGGTCCGGTCTCGGTCCGGTCTCAGTCCGGTCTCAGTCTGGTGTGGGTCCGGTGTGGGTCCAGTGTGGGGTCCAGTGTCAGTCCGGTGTCAGTCCGGTCTCAGTCCGGTGTGGGTCCGGTCTCAGTCCGGTCTCAGTCCGGTGCCGGTCCGGTCTCGGTCCGATCTCAGTCCGGTCTCAGTCCGGTGTCAGTCCGGTGTGGGTCCGGTGTGGGGTCCAGTGTCAGTCCGGTCTCAGTCCGGTGTCAGTCCGGTGTGGGTCCGGTGTCAGTCCGGTCTCAGTCCGCTGTCAGTCCGGTCTCAGTCCGGTGTGGTCCGGTGTCAGTCCGGTGTCAGTCCGGTCTCAGTCCGGTCTCAGTCCAGTCTCAGTCCGGTGCCGGTCCGGTGCAGAGCAGGAGAGCTCGTCATGCAGGGGTGCGGGGCGCCAGGGGACCGGGCCTGAGGGGGTCAGTTCTTCTCGGGGGGCGGCGGGGGAGGGGGCTGAGGGGGCGGGTTTATGTCCCCGTTGGGCTGCTTGCCGTTGTGGGCGGGGCGCTGGGGTTTGGGGGCGCTGGCGTTTGCGGGGGGCCGCCGGGGTCTCCGCCTCTTGGCGCGGCGGCCGGGGGGGGCCCCGGGGGGGTCGGTGTCCAGGCGCACGCTCAGGGCGTCCGACGACTCGTCGATGTACGCCAGGTTCTCCCCGAAATAGTCCAGGGGCTGCGAGCTGAGGGGGTCCGGCGGGGTGCGGGGGCGCCCCGAGCCGTCCTCGCCCGCCACCCGCTCCGTCTCGGTGACCTCTGACCCCGCGGAGGAGGAGGAGAAGGAGGAGCCCTCGTCCGAGGAGCCCGAGGAGCCGGAGGAGCCGGAGGAGCCCGAGGAGCCCGGCGCCCCGCCCCCCGCGCCCGGCGCCCCGCCCCCCGCCTCGCTGCGCGACCTCTGGCCCCGGTGCTTCCTGCGGCGGCGCCGGTGCAGCCGGTCGTTCAGGTCCAGCCCCGCCGGGATCCGGAAGTCGATGTTCTGGATGTTCTGAGTCCAGTCGGTGGCGTGAGCCCTGAGCTCCTCCATCTGGGG